>NW_026270790.1:0-2654 GCF_000697945.3 Frankliniella occidentalis | reverse complement strand
TCAGGGAGAAACTTGAGAAGAACTCCCTTTGCAGCATCAATTATACGATTAGCAATTGCTGGTGAAACCCTGGCAGCATAGGCTGTTCCTCGTATCCTTTTTATTTTTCCAGGATTTAGAAACTAGGAGGAATTGATTGTTTTTGAGTCTATACCTTCAAAATCACAAAAATTATTTGATGCAATCAGTAGACTTACCACCAGTGGCCTGAGTTGTTTAAGGTTAGGACAACGAAAGAAAACTTCGCCACCACCTTCTGGAGCCATACCTCGCTTATTTATTTTAAATTCCATACCATCATCAACAATTAGAAACTTCTTCAGAGTGGGCATTGCTGATAATTTCACTGAGTCCACGGATGGATCGGTCTGTAAATAAAACGAGCTGAAGTAATCTAACTCTAACAATAACAGACAACCAGAGTGTTAAAGAATGCAATACCTCATTATTTGTCACACCGCGCAGGATAATACTTAGTGGCTTTTTACAGAAAGGACCAAGTCCCAAAAGAACTTCAAGATAATATCCAATTCCTCGTTGCTTACAGCATTCATGTTCTAGTGTTCCCCCTATCAACAATCCTGGCTGGTAATACAGCGAAGTACCAGTCTCGTTAACTTCAATTGTTGATCCATTGGTTAGTTTGTCAAGTAGCCGGATCAAGTTGACTTCAAATTCTGTAACACAAGATTACAGTGTGGCAATCAGTTGCAAGTAAAATATCTATAAAACCTTCTTCTTTTCCTGGCTTAGTCAAGAATATGGACAGGCTTCGAAATTTTGTGTACATGTCTCGCAGATGCCCACATGGGATCAAATGAAATGAAATACTCACCTCTTAATCCTGGCTCGTTGTCATCGCTTCGAATTCCCTTTACTCTTACTGGCTTTCCGCTTAAAGTAGACAACAGAAGTCTTTGACGCAGAAAGTTGCAACCATCGTATTCCAAAATATCTTCTCGACGAGGAGCCATGGTTTGCAATAGGTTATAAACACAACAACAACATCAACAACAAAATGAGGCTGCTGTCTGCTCGTGCTCTCCAAAACTACCAACGTTTAAATCACGAATCAGAAGCACCGAAGTCCCTGGTACTAGTCCACAATCAAAACAATCAAAGTAAAAGAATATGAGATACTTGTTTTAGTATTTTTGAAATTTTAAGCATTTGTATTAACTTTCTTTGATGAATGTTTCGTAAACCTTAAATCTTTTGTAATTTTTCTCGGGTCTCCCATTTCGATCTTGATCAGCGGTGAACCTAACCTCATCACTATCATCTACCAGCACACCATGGTCAAGGGTTCATCAATGTTGTAATTCGAAAACAGAACTATTTGCATCGAATTTTCGTGGTAAAATTTGTTTTACCCCAAGTTGTGATTCGTAGGCCTAATGGCATTAGGTCGTCACTCTAAAACTCTAATCGGCTGGTAGGTAAACTCGATTTGCAAGGTAATTTTGGGTCTGCTCAACTATTTCTTCTTTGCTATTCAGAATCAAATTTAAATTAATACTGAAGTGCTAAATTCCCTTTTTTTCACCCTGTCGAAGTAAATTGCTGTTAAATGAAACGGAATCAATGATCCAAATTTAGCCATTGATCTAGTCAAAAGTACATTGCACATTGTACAATTGTCGGCCTCTCTTTTTTCAGGGTGGTTGTTACGGCCTTCGCCTTCACAGGTCTCTACTTCTCCCGACAATCTATCAACACCAAGCGTGTGAACCGCATGCAAGAAGAACGTCGCAAACTCAGAGAAGAGAAATCAGCTCAGGAAAACTCCTCTTGAATTGAGTCCAGCGTAATCATGGCACAGTTACCTCAATTAGATATGCAAAAGATGCAGATGGTTCAGGAGTTGGAAATTGAAATGATGTCAGATATGTATAATCGAATGACACAATCTTGTCACAAGAAATGCATTCCTCCTAAATATAAAGATGCAGAACTTGGGAAGGGTGAATCAGTATGCCTCGACAGATGTATAGCTAAGTACTTAGATATTCATGAGCGCATTGGTAAGAAACTGACACAGCTTTCAATGCAAGATGAAGACTTTGTAAAACGAATGCAAGGGGGTGAGCCACCAAAAAGCTGAAGACTACAAGAGCTTGTTTAATTACTAAATTTAAATTCCTGTGGAGAATAAGTGTGTTATAACTATCTGTTTTTCAAGCAATTGCAACGGAATATAACAGAGAGCTGGTAGTATTGAATGTTAGTGAAAGTTTACTTAGTGTGAAAATGTACTGTTGTGAGAAAGCTATTGAAATTTTGATCGTATGAGAACTACAAATTTTTAATCAAATGTATTCAGATTGTAGTAACATGCCTAGTCCCTCTTTGTTAAGTGTGCCATTACTGTCTTGAAAACATCTGCTAAAGAATATCAAGTGTCAGTTGGTGACTTGTATGTTTTCTAAGCAAACAGTGGAATAGACATGAGGAAAACATAAGTTCTTTGTTATTTTCTTTATCCACCCATCTTTTAATGAGGTGAAATTTTCATGAGTGGGAAATGATGGTGGGTAGTCGAGTGCACCAGTATGAATTATTCCACGCAGACGTCGAATCGACACTGACGTTTCTCACTGGGACAGAATACTGGACGTTCAGGGAGAAACTTGAGAAGAACTCCCTTTGCAGCA
>NW_026270789.1:1205-1939 GCF_000697945.3 Frankliniella occidentalis | reverse complement strand
CCCTACAGAGCCGCCTGAAAGGTAGGCAATTTAAGCTACGAACCCCCAGTACGCCACCGCCCCGCCACCCCGCCCCCTGTCCTGTCCAGGCTGGCAGCACGGCAGCAGCCGCCCGCGGCCGGACCACGGAGCGGGACCATCCATATCTCCCGCGCCTGCAGCTTCTACCCCTTCCCCTTCCCCCCAGGGCTCGGGCTGGCTCGGCCAGTGCTGCGAGTCGTGCGCGAGCCTCGCGCCGTCGGCGAGCCTCGCCAAAGGGCAGGTGGCGGCGGGTGGCGGCCGAGCGCGAGGCACGGTAACTCGCGTTGACTCGCAGGCGAGCGAGGCAAAAGGCTGCCTCGCGGAAGCGAGTGGCCTGGTTCCCGAAGAAGCCCGAAGATGCCAGCCATATCCCGAAGCCGTCTGCCTCGCGGCCTGATGCGCGAGCGAGCGCGAGGCAAATCTTGCCTCGCGCGCACAACTCTGATGTACAGGGGCGGCGAGAGTGGACCTGGAGACTTGAATGGTGGAGGGAGAGAAGAGAGCGGCGGGTGGCTGCCCCCCGCGCGCACGCGCCACGGCCGGCCTTTCACCCCCTCACCTCCAGCGGCGGGTGGAGAAAGAGGGAGAGAGGACCTGCGCGAGGGGGGGGGGGGGCGTGAACGAGAGAGAGAGAGAGAGTTGGAGGGAGGGAGAGGAGAAGGGGGGTGCCTTTCTCTCGCACACATCACATACACACACAGTCTGGATTCAAT
>NW_026270789.1:0-805 GCF_000697945.3 Frankliniella occidentalis | reverse complement strand
TTTTGTTCGTCCTGTGTATTTGTGAGTGACCCCGCGCGCCAACCAACGCCGTTTCCAGGAGGACGGGCGAGCGCGCGCGCGCGGGGATTTTTCCAGGCGCATCCGCCTGTCCATGTCGCTATTACGGCCTGGAGCTTTTGCCGCGTTGCCACGTTAGCCACTGTTGCGTCACTGGGCTAATGGGCGACGACAAAACCCAATTTGGCGACAAGGGGAGAGATTACCGCGGCGCCCGGGACAATGACGGCACGGGGGGACAGGGCAGCGGGGGCCGGCCGGGGAGCTCCGCATTTCCCGATAAAGGGTAAAAGGGCAAAGAGAAAGGGCAAAAAGTGTCACGCTCACAACATTTTTTTTTATGGAAGAGAAATGACATGAAATCAGCCGGTGGAAAATGCCGTATTTACAGATCTGACAGAAAATTATTTCTGTAAACCTTTCGCGAAATTAATGATGGTTGCGTTTGGTATCGGCAGGCAACCAAAACCGGTCGCAGTGCATCGTCATCACGTGCATGCGGCAGTAGGCGGCCCCCCGGCGGCCCCAAGGCCTGCGAAAAGCATTTACGAGGCACTGACACTGTTGGCAAGAGGCCTCATACGTCCATATGCGCAATGCCGTCAGGAGGAAGCAGTGCCGGCGGGGACGCACAGACAGAGACAGCTCATGATGGTGGAGGGGCATTAGTTTCCCTATGGTGGAGGGGTATTAGTTTCCCTATGGTGGAGGGGCATTAGTTTCCCTATGGTGGAGGGGCATTCGTTTCCCTATGGTGGAGGAAGTGCCGGCGGGGACGCACAGACAG
>NW_026270788.1:6186-6711 GCF_000697945.3 Frankliniella occidentalis | reverse complement strand
TGTGTTTCGTGCAAGAGATCGCCAAGCCCGTTAAGCGAGAAAGTGGCATGGCGTACGTATGAGCACCTTGCCCCGTGTAAGAAGGAAAGAAAATGGTGGCGTAGCCTAGCGCGGTCTCACAACAATGCAGAAAGCCACATCGTGCAATACCATTTTTAGTCAAAGTAACATATTTCAAATTGATATATAGCTAGTACCGTGGGTACTGCAAACAAAAATTAATCAAATAACGTCCACAAAAACATAGATGTGAGAATATTGGTATCAGGTGATGTTGCTTTGTTGTGACCGCACTAACGCTACGCCACCATCTTCTTTCAGTTCTTCTTACGGGGTAAGGTGCTCATAGCTATAGATAATTGAACTCAATATTTTGTGAAGTTGAACACAATTTTAAAGAGAGGAAAACGGAAAAACTGGCCATTGAATATTAACTTAAGTGAAAATTGAAAAGTTATATCCCGGCCCCGGCCTACTTGTAGTCTCCAAGCAAGCAGCCTGTTGGACATGAGATGCGAGTGACAC
>NW_026270788.1:0-545 GCF_000697945.3 Frankliniella occidentalis | reverse complement strand
AAAATTACAAAAACAAAAGGACACTCCACGAGCCGCTGACAAGAAAGGAAGCTGCATCTCGCCGCGGAACATTCCCGCTGAGCGCTGCGACTGGCTTGGACAAACTGGACAAATCACAGGAGGGACGGGGAGGGACGGGGCGGGGCTCGGTGGGCTGCTATTGCTCATCCGCCTTATCACTGAGGCAGGCCAGTGGGCCGTAGTTCACCTGAGGGGCGCACAGCGGCTCGCACAACGGCGCGTGAGGCCTTCCGGACCTCGGCCAGGACCGCAAAAGTTGTGAATTCAAATTTCAACTAAGCAAGAACTCCTGGAATAACGGGTGCGACATTCCAATACTTAAAATTGAATGGAAATATGTGACACACAAATGAAATGCGACATCATGTATCACTACTGTGTGGGATTTGTCTCGTAACACGAACGCGGAAACAAATTCGAAAGTTTGGGCGCATTAAAACAGTTTGGTCCTGTACCAAATATTTCCCCTGAGCTTCGAGATATTGTTGCGACGCACAGTAATTTTAGTGGCGGGAACTAACTTT
>NW_026270787.1:2347-2914 GCF_000697945.3 Frankliniella occidentalis | reverse complement strand
CCGTGCGGGTCTGCCTAACCCACACTTCACAGGCGTTAGCTTTTCCCGAGTACAGTGTCGGTTGAATGCGTTTTGTTGATGGCGGGGACCAACTACACTCTCAGCCCGTTACTGACACTTTGCAAATACACAATGAACTTGCTTGTACAGCAGTAATACTCACAAAATTGCACGTAATACTCACAAATTTAGTTAGTAATACTAATTATTTTGTTAGCAAGTACTTAGCATCATCTTCCTAAGTAATTCCTCACAAAATAATTAGTATTACTAACTAAATTTATGAGTATTACGTGCAATTTTGTGAGTATTACTGCTGTACAAGCAAGTTCATTGGGTATTTGCAAAGTGTCAGTAACGGGCTGAGAGTGTATGTTTTCTGTTTCAGTTTTTTTTTTGTGCTTTTTTTTTTGTTCTATTAGAAAAATTGACAGAAATCGAATAATGTATCTAAGAATTCTGAGAGACACAAGAAAGTGTACAGCGCGTAAATTCGTCACCGCGTCACCCAATAGAGGCGTTTTGATGAAACGTGACTATTCATTGATAACCCGTGGCTCTTCATGA
>NW_026270787.1:0-747 GCF_000697945.3 Frankliniella occidentalis | reverse complement strand
CAGCGTGAAGAAGAAGATCAAAGATTGGAGTAAGAAATGGCACCCCTGGCAGTTTCAAACAAAAAACAAACAAACTTCATAACGATTTGGCCATACTAAATACACTGGGAAAAAAAAGGTACGACTTAGTTCCTTTTTAAAGGTGCAAAATTTTAATGCCTCTGGAAAGACACTACAATTTAGAACCTTTGGGGCATTTCCGTGCCGCCTTTCGAGGGGTGCTAATCTTTTAGTATGGTCCCTGTAAAGGCACAAAAGCACAAGAGTCATTAATACCCCAAAAAGGGTGTTGATTCCTACCTATGTTTTCCAGTGTGTTCATGTAAAAAGAAAATCAAAAACACCATTCAACTAGTTTTAATACTTTTATGGTGCCCATACCAGCCCATGTGCATCCTATCTCGACGTATGAACTTTTTCTTTCTTTTTTCGCTCTAGAGATGAGCGAACTTGTCCGCATTCCATTGAATTTGAACACATCGTGTTCGGATCCGAGAAATACTCGAACAGATGTTCACATGCGAAAAATTGCAGCCAGTGTAACAAGGTTGGGCACCATCTTGCTCGCTTTGATACAGAAGCACCACGGCCGAAACCATACGTGCGATGAGCGGTCCATGGTTGGATACTGTTTGTTTTTCGTATTTTGCTCCTCTTGCTTGGAAATCAATTGATTTCGTAAGTGCTGTCTGATGTGGGGCGTCTAGCTCTACCCCAGATTCTCGCCCTGGTAACGTAAACGTACTA
>NW_026270786.1:3208-7560 GCF_000697945.3 Frankliniella occidentalis | reverse complement strand
CCCCTGCCGCCGAGGAACAAGACGCGACTGCGGCTCTCTAGAGATGCGCGCGCGGGTGGAGCAGGAGCATGGCAGATGAGGAGGAACCCCCAACTGTTTGTGATTGTTTGAGGATCGGGGGGGAGAGAGTGGGTGGGGCGCTCAGTAACAGTCGGCCGAGTCTGAGCTGAGACAGGACGCTCCAGAACAATTACATATCAGGGGGCGTCTCCGGCACGGCCATGTGCCCTCATCTTAATGAAGACTCATCCTCCCCCCTCCTCACCTCTCCTCCGGTTGGACGTGCCGGGGCGCGGCGAGGCGCTCACATGTGCGGCCCGGCGGACGCTCGACGACGACGCCCTGAACCTTCACCCCCTCACCCGAACGTCGTCGCGTCGTCGCGTCGCTTGGAGCGGGCGCCGGCAAGTAGGCAACCCGCTCCGCTCAGCTGCGGCGAGTCGCAAGTGTTGCCTAACCACAGGCGGTGGCGCGGCGCCTCTCCGTCGCGCGACACGGAAGGGATATGTATAGATGCACTTGGCCCCCAAGGCGTACACTGCGAACATTTTTTTTGTTTGTGATTTGTTAATCTACGAAAACAAAAACGATGTTGCGCGATGTTTGCAAAGTTTATGATCTGTTTCGTAAATTTACGAGAGTACTCCTAGTCGAAGAGTAGGCTGCAACAAGAACTGACTTGTAATTTCACAATTTAAAATGTTACACTGTGGAAAATATGTTCGGACACGTATCATATATCTTGTAATTTGCCATTTACAGAATGTGTCGTACATGTACAACCTCCCACCGCCCACTCTTGCTCTTTTTTCGATTTCAAGTCGATTTACGGAGTGTTTTTGCATTCTCGATCGTAAATTGTAATTGTACCACTTTTTCCGTGGAAAATTTTCCTGAGCCCGGTACGACAATAGTTTTTTGACAGTAGACAGTAGTGTAGCCTTCCCCACATTTCTCATGTAATTTTTTTCTTAACCCTGTAAAAACGTAGAATGTGTTTCGTGTGTGTCGCAGCGCCCGCCATGACGCTGTGCGGCAGCAACGGCACCGCCTCCAAGCCCGCCCCGAGCCCCGGCGGCAACGCCCTGGGCACCGCCCTGCCGGGGGCCGTGGCCGTGGCGCCGCGGGTGGCCGAGGCCGACGGCGGCTCGGTGCGCTCGCTCAGCTCGGAGGACGTGGCCTCGGTGGGTGCTGAGGCGGGCCGGCGCAACTGCGGCTGCCCCTGCTGGACGTCCAGCCCCGTGCACGAGAAGGACCGGCGGCTGCAGCTGCTCCACATGCTGGCGCTGCCCTTCATCCCCATCCTCGCGCTCATCGTGCAGACGGCCGTCGCGCTCAACGGCATCCTCATCGACCGCCAGGAGGTGGCCGACGTGGAGTGGCAGGTGAGCCCCGAGGCCGCGGGCGCCGCGCGCTTGCTCCGCGGCGGCCCCCCCCCCCTCTCCGAGCCTCCTCACGCGCCGCGCCCTCTGCGCTTTAGTGTCCTGCGAGTCCTTGCGGCCCAGTCGCCGCGTTACAGACTTTCGTACTTTGACGCAGAGCTTGTTAGGGGGAGGTCCCCGGGCCGGGCCGACCCGGCCGCCGAGTTGACGAGCTCAGGAAACGCTTTTTTTTCCTTATCCCTTACCCCCACTACCACTCCTCCCTACATGTCGTCGTTCTCCCCCCCCCTCTCCTCTTTTCATTCCTAGCTACGCCCTTACCCCACATACCACCACCCGTTACTCGACCTCCCTTCCTTTCCTTTTCCGCATACGGTACAAGCCTTTGTGTGCCGCTTCATCCTTCTCCGCTTCTCTCTCGATCTGTCCTTCCCTATCGCAGAATGCACTTGTCAGACACCGATCCCTAAAAACCTGCTAGAAGTATGACCGAGATGGACTCATTGGTAAAAATGACAAAAGAATGTCGACTCTTTTAAGGCCGTGCCGTGCGCACATTTGAAAGCACTAGAATCTTGCATCCGATCAGGTTGTCAACATTTTATCATCTACAGTGTACACCGAATGGAGAAAACATTTTAAAAGAGAAACAATGTGCAGAGCTTCCTCACGAATATAGCTTCTCATCCCTTTTCACTCTTCCATGTGCACATTCCGAACTTCGATACGTGCGCCCGAAACCCGCTAAGCGAATGGCGAGACGGCGGGCTTGGAGAGCGCATTTCGCGATGCGACCCGGCGAAAGAAACGTACAACTCTATCTCTTTCTCTCTCTGTGCGGATGCGACGCGTACGAGCCGTAGGGGAGGGGGAAGGTTATGTCCACGGGATACACACTCGAGGAGGAGAGAGCGGGGAAAAGGGGGGGGGGGCGAGCGTCGAGCAAGGAGTGTTTCATTTTCCCCTCGGTCGAAGCCATGGCCGTATAGCAATTGGCGTCGAGTGTCGATTTTCATCTCCGGTTCCAATAAGCAGCCATTCGGCCCAACGAGCGGGCCGGCCAGTCGAGCAGCCAGTCAACCGGCGGCGGCCCGCCCAGACCGGGCAGTCAGCCCTGGGCTGACTGACGGGCTCTCTGTTCCTGTTGATGGAGCATTTACTGAAGTCGTCGCCGTTATGGTCGCAATGCCCTGGCAGGGGCGCGTTAACGGCCCGTTCCACAAAACGTCAGCCCAACATTGCCATTTTAGAAGCTTACTGGAGCTTGCCTGGGTGATTCACGACACGACGATGGGAGTCGCCGTCCGAGAGAACTTTTTTTTTCTTGCTACCACGTCGGAACAAATAATTGACATCGAAAAAAGACGAAAGCGTGTTATTTCAGGATACGACAAGTATTTTTTGCAGTAAAAACATATTTTATTTTTGTGGGGTGACGGTATAATGGCATTCGTAAAGACGAGACACTTTTTTTCCCATTCAACTTTGCTCTGCTGACTGTGCCTGGCGAAGCGCGACGCGACGACAGTCGGGAGCAGAACGCCTGTCAATCGGGGGATAGGCAACCCGGCGCGCCTGGACGCGCCTCCTCCCGCGCGTTGCCGCCCTCTGAGGGGCTCGGAGGGAGAGTAGACGAGCTCTGAGCACATCGTGTTATTGCAGGTGACTATCGCCACCGACCTGGGCAAGGTGGTGACCGCCATGCAGCTGGAGCGATCGGACGTCGCCTTCTACATCTTCGCCAACGGCAGCACAGAGCGGTGCGTGCAGGGAGCAGCCGGGGATTTATTTTTGTTTTTAACTTTTTTGGCGAGGAGGGGGGGGGGATAGTTGGTCCCCTCCTGTGACCCTCCTGTGCAACACTGTTGCAGGCTGAACCTGACGGAGAGGTTCGCCGCCACGGACAGGGCCCTGGAGAACATGAGCTCCTGGCCCGAGATGGAGCTGCCCCCCTCCGACGAGGACGACGACATCGTGGTGGGCAACCGGTCCATGTTCGAGAGCAGGCTCAGGGACTTCAGGTGAGTAGCAGTCGAAGTAGCGACGCCTATGCCCACCGCCAAGCTGTCCCCCCAAATCTCGCGGAAACGTGATTTCGCGCCGAAGCAACGTTCCGCGCCATCGCGCCGCAATGCAGTGGATTGAGGGGCCACACCACAAATAACTTTGCGAAAGCCGCTCACTTCGCCGCTGCTTGTCCCCACTGTTTATCTTGGCGGCCGTATAGCCGGCCCAGTGGACAGGACGGGACAGGGGAACGCAATGTGCTAATCCATTAGTGCAACACTGGCCATGCATTATTCACGCATGCACGGCCCCGCCGCCCACCCGCCGGGCCGGGGGCGGGTCGGAGGCGGGTCGGGGGCTGGTCGGGGCTCGGCCCGGGGGCGGGCCCGCCAACAGCACTGCGCTGCGCGCTGTCAAGATGACCCACTTGCCGCTAAACCGGAGCGATGGCGATCCATCGCTCTGTTCCGGTTCGGTTCGGACGCGGCGCCGTTCGGTTAATCTAATGCGGGCGGCTGCCTGCGCTCGCCCTGCCGCCTCCTTCGCCCCCTGCCGCTCTGCCACCCCGGCGTTGTCCCTCTGCCGATCCTTGCCGCTGCTGCTTCTTTTCAGGAGCGCGCCCCTCCCCTGGCTGTTTGTTGCATCCGTAACATAATATTTAAAAAAGTGCACGCAGCAGTTTAAGCTGCTCCTCTTTATTCTTTCGTAAAAAAAACCCTCTGCCAAAGCGGACCAACCCGACGAGGGGGTAACCTTATCCCCATCCCCAAGCGTCACACACGCGCGGCTCGGGGCGGCCACCCTCGGGCCACCCTCGGGCCACCACTGAGGGTTCTTTTTCATCGCCTGTCTCATGGCCGGTCGGCCCGGGGTCCGGTCGCTCCCCGCTCCTCCCCTCTCCAGGAGGGCAGGGCGAGGAGGCGAGTGGGTAAACACAAACAGCTCGCGGTACTCTGCCCTGCC
>NW_026270786.1:0-3158 GCF_000697945.3 Frankliniella occidentalis | reverse complement strand
CGCCGCGGGGCAGAGCGCGACGCGCGCCCTGGTCCACGACACCCTCGCGCCCCTCCCCTCCATCGCCTTGCTAATAAGGTCCCGGGGGGCAGGGTTGGCTCGGATCAGCCCGGATGGATCCGGGTGGCGCGCTCCCCCCGGCCGAGCGATGACGGCGTGAGTAGAAGGTATAGCGGGTGGTGGCGAGTACCCCCTCTCCGCCCCTCCCCCGCCTTCCGGAGGGCGTTGCCCCTTTTCGGTTCGGTTTCGGTTTCTTATACTTTTTCTCCCCTACACATTTCTCGTTTCCGCCGTCCGCAGGGACACGATCAGCGCGAGGGAGAGCACCATGAGCGGGGCGCTGCGGTGGTACAACGCCGTCAACACCATCCTGCTGGAGCACCTCACGCGCCAGATCAAGGAGACGGACAAGAGCGGTGTCTGGAGGTACACCGGCTCCCGGGTGAACGTTGTCATGCCGCGTCATTGGCTCCATCTCACCGCCGCGCGGGGTTGCTCTTGTTGTTCCGACATGAACAGGTACTTGATCGCGTTCAAGAACCTGTTGCGGAGCGTCGAGCACACGGGCATCTCCATGGTCCACGGCATCAACTACTTCGGCGTGGGCGTGCTGGTCAACGAGTCGTACATCAGCTACGTGCACCACGACGCCATCGGCAGGGACCTGCTCAACGCCTCCTTCACCTACGTCCCCTCCATCAGGACCACGTACCTCAACCTCACCAGGCAAGCGCCATGGGCAATCCTGGGGAAACCTCAAAGCGAAGTGGTGCCGTTATTATTTTCCATTAAAATCTGAACTGATAATTTAATCTTTTATTATTATTATTGGCAGCAACCTGTCCGAGTACGGCAACCTTCGGGCGCGGCGCCGCGAGGTGATGGCCAACCTGCCGCGGTCCTCCAGCCTCGGCGAGGCCGAGGCCTACTTCCGGTCCATGGCCGGCTACCTGGAGAAGCTGCGCACGCTTCTCAAGGAGCTGCGCAGGAAGATCAAGTGAGCGGCTTCCACGGCAACGCGAGCGCGCCGGCCGGCGGCCTCGGTGTGAGACTCTCTGCTTTCCGTTTGCGCAGGAACTACGTGGAGCGCAGCCTGCAGGAGGCCAGCAGCCAGGAGTTCATCGGCATCGCCATCCTCGTGCTGGTGCTCATCGTGTCGCCCGTCATCATCGTGCTGGTGCGCAACGCCGTGGGCACCATCCAGATGTACGCCGCGCACCTGGCCGTCAAGGCCCGCGAGCTCAAGCGCGAGAAGCGCAAGAGCGACTCGCTGCTCTTCCAGATGCTGCCGCCCAGCGTGGCGCAGCAGCTCAAGCAGACGCAGCAGGTGCCCGCCGAGTACTACGAGGCCGTCACCGTCTACTTCAGCGACATCGTCGGCTTCACCGAGATCGCGGCCGTGAGCTCGCCGCTGCAGGTGAGAGCGTGACACGAGTACTTTAACTCATCCAGAAAACCACGAGTGTCTTGTTATTACCTGTTATTACTCATGTCGGCTGACGTCGGGTGCCCATTCTGCGAGTGAATGACTTCCCCCATGACACCCCGCAGGTCGTCTGCTTCCTCAACTCCATCTACAGACTGTTCGACGCCCGCATCGAGTGCTACGACGTCTACAAGGTGGAGACCATTGGCGACTCGTACATGGTGGCCTCCGGGCTGCCCGTCAAAAACGGTTGGTTCTTGATACGAGACGCGCGTGTTGCCCCCGCGGCAGGTGGCTGGTCCGCCTCCGCCAGCCCACCTCCGTCGTAGTGAGGGTGAGACTGTGCCGCATGCAGGGGAGCGCGCGTGTTGCCTACCTGCACGGGGCACGACCCCCGCAAGTCGTATGGGTGGACCACTTGGATATGCCATGTACACACTGAAAAAATATTCCAGATATTCCATGTACACCAAAAATCTGAGTGGTCGACCCCTCGCACGTCCTGTACTCGAGAAACTGCGGGTGGGGACGGATCGCATCAGCCACCTGGTGAGTAACGCGATACGTTGTGTCGTTGACGCTATGCTCGGTAGGCGACAGGCACGTGTCGGAGATCGCCACCATGGCGCTGGACCTGCTGGCCGGCTCCATGGCCTGCCGCATCCCGCACCGGCCGCACGAGAAGCTGCAGATCCGGTCCGGGGTGCACACCGGCCCCGTGGTGGCCGGCATCGTGGGCTCCAAGATGCCGCGCTACTGCCTGTTCGGCGACACGGTCAACACGGCCTCTCGGATGGAGAGCACGGGCGAGGGTGAGTATAGGCGACATGATCCCGCACCGTGGCTGCTGCCGCCGCCCTCCCTCAACCTTTGCTTCGCTTACAGCCCTCCGCATTCACATCAGCGGGGAGATGAAGCAGGCTCTGGACGTCGTAGGGGGCTTCCGCACAGAGCACAGAGGGCTGGTCGAAGTCAAGGTGAGTCGGACCACTCCAGCGACCAGCGGGGGGACGTGACGGCGTGTGCCGAGTGCTGAGAGTCACCGAGCGCTGCGTGGAGTTGCAGGGCAAGGGCATGATGGACACGTACTGGCTGACGTGCAAGGAGGGCGGCCTCGGCCTGCTCGGCCTCAACGCCGGGACGGCGCCCGACACAGAGATCCAGGCCAACATGCTGGACGACGCCTACAACGCGCAGCCAGCCTTCCTACGCCGCCTGCGGGGCCTGCGCGGCGAGCGCTACCTTTAGCGACGACTGATTTCATTTGTATTTCATAAGTTGAAAAAAAAATAATTCTGAATAATGTTTGAAGACGGGCGAACTATAATGAACGACAAACGTGGTAATTTACCAAGACCCTTTCCTTTATATATTTCACAGACTGTTCTGAATGTCATATTATTAATGTTAACAAGGGAGTATTTGAGCTTCCCTGGATAGGGTGAAAGATCTGCTCACATAAATTATCAAATTCTAAAATCCAACAGCTTTGCTTCATGTTTAGGTAAGCATCTAATTCAAATACATACAAAAGCTAGAATTTGGAAAGGGTTTCTATCTAAGAACACCATAAAACACCAAGGCGGGCAGGCAGATTGATTGTCAAACTTCATAAACGAATGAAAGGTCTAAAATGTCTCATGCATTTTCTTATTATTATTTTTTGGATATGTACGTACAGTACTGAACATGTTACCAACTAGAAGTAGAATGGAACAATTAAGTTAAGTTG
>NW_026270785.1:5166-6120 GCF_000697945.3 Frankliniella occidentalis | reverse complement strand
TATTTGAAAGTTGAGTATTATACGTCTGTATCACAGAATAAAATTGATATTAAAAATGAGTCTTTCTGCAACAAATGCTGAGTGTTGAGATTACCAGGTGTCCGTAAGAATACGCGGCAGCTCGATGGGTTGCCTACGCACTAGCGTGCAGGCGCGGAGGGCGAGGGGGGGTAATCAAATTACAGTATTAGTCATCTTTTTTCTAGTCTGAACTAAAGAAAAGCCCCTAATATAGAAGAAGGGGGAAAAGAGAAATCTAAATGGAGCCATTGGCAAACATTACTGCAGCCATCGCCGCCACCACTGTCTCTGCCGAGATAGTTCCTTCTATTAGACTGACATAAGATTTGTATGTGATATTAGACTTCTAAGGAAATGGAGATGAAGAGAAAGAGTGACAGTCTACACAGAAAATAACTGTCTGGTTAACACCACATGTATCAATGTTTTAAATTTGCTTACTGCCTGTAGAAGCAAATATACTTAATAATAAAGCTATCGACTCCAGAAATTATGTCTTCTTTTGCATGAAGCACTATCACAATACTCCTCTTTACAGATACAGACATATTTTTTCTTTAATTTAGTTGTTTCTAGACATTACTAAATTACAAATCCGTGAGAAACATGTCTTCTTCTTTGTTTTTATCAGAAATAAACCTTCTTGAATAAAAAAAATTCAAGTAGCACTTTGCACCCATAAAATATAACCCCTCCCAACAATTTTTAAGCTGTTGATAATTAGGTGTTTTCAATTCATCACCTCGCAAAAATTCTAACCAGTAGTCCACTTGTTCCATAATTATTCTCTTGTTACTGACATAATAAAACAACTTTCACACATAAAATATTTTTTTATTTTTTTTTATTGTGTCCTGTGGATTTGCAAAGTATTTCTGAGGATTTGTGGTTTTTGTTGTTATTATTGAGTACGATTGGGTTTGTGCGGCAGAA
>NW_026270785.1:0-5116 GCF_000697945.3 Frankliniella occidentalis | reverse complement strand
GCCCTACCCCGCCCCGCCCCGCAGTAGTGCCCCCGCGTGCCCCCGCCACCACACCCGGCACCACAACAACAACGACGCAGGCCTGACGGCTCCGCTCTTGCTCCGCTTGGCCGCCCGGATCGCCCGGGCGCGCGGGGCGGGGCGAGGGAGGACACGCGGAGGAACGGGAAAAGTAGGTTATGTTTTGGAGAGAAAATATGAGAGGTGGGACTTCCCTATTGACAGCCATGAACGCGTTTGTTGGGAAACCTGCACCCCGCGCGGATGTTATTGGCGTGTGTTATGAACAGACCGCCCAAACAGCGCGGCAGAGTTAACTCGAGGTTAAACTACAGAAATATCGACAATAAAGGCACCCGATCCTGCTGGGCAAGTGTGTCATTTTCGTCGAAAATCGATGTTTGAAACGTGACGCAACTGCTGCGCTCGTATGTGGAGGTGGCAGTTTGCTGGGGAGGGAGAGGAGGGGAAGTACAGCGTGGGGATGACCTTGATGGTGTCCACAACTCAAAGGAGATAGGCCCGGAGTGCATCTGCGGGCGTGTGGTCTTGGCCCTCGCTCACATAAAATCCAAGAGAAAAACAAGAACATCGTAAAGATACGCGAGTCTCGTGTCCGCTTTATCTGCTGCAGCGGTAAACGGGAAAGAAAGAAAATTTCTGCCGATGCGCCGTGCATCCTGCCCGCCTTCCAGGCTGCAGGTGCCGCAGGTCGCACACACAACCCCCACGGAGCACGCAGTACTCCGTATCTGTCAGGACAGGGCGGGGCGGAGAGGGGCGTGGAGGGGAGGGCCACTCAGCTCCGATAAGTCCGTCACGCTGCTCGTGGCTGCAGGCTGCCTGCAGGTGGCGGGCGGACTCGCCCCGCGGTGACACTTGTCGCCGTGCATGGCGTCGCGTCGCGCGGCAACTCCGCCATTCGCGGCAAACTGCCGTTGACGTCACCAAATCCTTGGTCCCAATTGACGCGGCTGCTCCAAACCCCGTTGCGTAGCGCGAGTCAGCGGCCGCCCGGGAGGGGATACCGTCGTGATGAGGCAGGACCAGACTGACCGCCACGTCGTCGGCGTCCCCTTCCTTCTTCCTCATCCCCGTCCCGCCGACAATGACACTGTTCCCTGTGGCAAACGTTCCCTAAGGGGCCGTCACCACCATGTGCGCGGGATGCTTTGCATGACTGCAGTTCAAAACAAAAATAGAGCATTTATTTGAGGGGACGGCTGCCGGCCGGTGCGGGGTCGGTGGGCAAGAACTGTCCGCGAGCCTGCACCTCCGCACCCCGCGCGGCGCGCCCAAAGCCCAAAACGGAGCCCCACTTGGCATCTGTTCCCTTTGTACGCCGCGGTGGGCGCGGTGGGCTGGGACAGGTTCAACAAGACCACCGGGAGCCGCGGCGGCCGCGGCCAGCTGCGGCGCGGGCTGCACCGCGATGGTGGATGGTGGGGTAGGAACTGCGCAGTAGAACATGATCGTCGTCCAAAAGACACACTATCTCGGAGCTCAGAGCACAGCTGGCTGTCGGCACGACGTCTGATACACTGACACTGTGTCGCAAATACTCATAAATACGTGCTATTTTTGAGAGCATTGTCGGGAGGGGGTATGGGGGGGAAAGGGGGGGGGGTGTTGAACTCGTCTGATGCATTACTACTCGTCGTTTCGAAATATTCGTTGTTGTTTATCCCCACCTTCCCTTTTGTGGTACAGTAAGATCCCCAAGATCACGTGTCTTTCCATTGTTTGGGCGAATGAATTGCCTCACAACCAAAATATCCACTTCGCGTCTTTGCCAATTTCTCCCGATTTGTCCCTAAAGTTTTCTGGTTTCCCTATGGCATTAGGATATCCCCCCCCCCCTTCTACCCACGAACAACCCCCGGGCCGTCGGGTCCGTGTCTTTCCGCCCCATGTTAGAGGTTGTCCAGTTAAGACGGATCCGTGCGGATCCGTGCGGACGCACACGGATTGTGCGGAACTTTGCGGACGCACGTTTTAAAACGCATTGGAAGGTCTAAAACTGGTTGCATGTGTGTTCACTAACATATATTTGGATAAAGAAACATTGTTCAACAAAAATAATGTCACTTTTTAGCCATATGTTTAAAAAGTACTGTAAAACCTCCAGAGAATAAAATGGCTCAAAAGTGGCATTATTTGTGTAGAACAATGTTCCTTTTTCCAAATATATGTTAGTCAACACATATGCAACCAGTTTTAGACCTGCCAATGCGTTTTAAAACGTGCGTCCGCAAAGTTCCGCACAATCCGTGTGCGTCCGCACGGATCCGCACGGATCCGTCTAAACTGGACAACCTCTTATAGGTGCATAAGTGCATCCCTCGGCCTCGCCTCGCTTCCCTTTCCACCTCCCACGTCCTCGGTCTTTCGCACTCGCGGTCCTCGACTAGAGCAAGTAGAGTCCTGAGGAGACAGTCCTAGGACGTCCTCGCCCAGAAAATACGGTTTTGTCAAAACGAAATCAAAGCTGGCCACCAAATGACCACTGACATCATTTGACGTCATTTTGACCAAGGGGCTTCCCGCTTCCCCGCCCTCCCCGCCTTCCCCTCAGCAGCAGACTAGCACAGCTCTATCGGCAGGCGAAGGGGTGACTGCTAATAACGGGGGGCGTTCAACAGATGAAGGAGACGGCGACTGTTTGTTATTAAAGATGGCGGCGGCGGCTAGCAGTGATGATTTGGTGAGATCTCAGTCAGAAATTAAGGAAAATGTGGAAACTCAAGATTCGTTTGAAGAGAAAGAACTATCAAGATCACCTTCAATTTCATCCCTGCGATTCGACAGCTGGTCAGAGCTGTTGATGTCTCGAAATCGGACTACCAAGCAACGAAAGTACAAGAACGGTGAGTGACAGACCAACTTATTTCTTTTCCTCGTTGTGGGTTTCCTGGAGAGAAAGGAAAAGGAATTTGCGTGATAGATCAATATCTTTAGGTTTGGTTTGTGATATTATGCGTCGTTTTTAATTTTTCATCCGTCTAGTAAATCAAACCAAAGTGCACTATGGAGTTCATAACCTCACATTCTACTTCTCTACTTTGTTTATGTTGTCATATTTGGAACAATGTCATACTAGTCATCAAATTTCTATGAGACGGGTGGCCAGCCGTGAAATTTAATGTAACTGGGTCTAAGTTATACCGTTTTAGATCCTTGTCAGTGTCAGCAATTCACTGGCATTAAAGAAATGTGTGTGTGGGAAGTTTCAAGCGTTTCTCTTCGTAACTCTCAATAGCAAAAGGTTCGATTTTGAATGATCTGAATGGTGTAATTCTGTATCTGAAGTAATGTTACAACCCTGTAAGTTTTACAGTATGCAGAGACTGACATTTTTTATTTATTTTTGACTGCTGTCAACTTGCCCCCGTGTTTGTGACCTGCTTTTGCCTGTCTCGTTTCTTTTTTCAGTTAATTTTATGTCTCAAGGTTTCAATATGTATTGCTTTCTTTTGTACCATTTTATCGCATTTTATCGAATACTTGTGCTGATGTGTTTGTAACATTGTCTTTTGTGTGTTGTCTTAAAACTCATGTTTTTGTATGATAGCTAATGAATTTGAAAGGGCACTGGCATGTTTTGTTATTTGTCCTCCTGTTTGCTTAGAATTCCCCCCCCCCCCCCCCCCCCCCCCCCCCCTCCTTCCTCTCCTCTCCAACTAACACGTACCTTCGTCTCCAGCGACCGGAGTATAACCCTTTCTTTTTCTCTTTTCCCATGTACCCGCTCCTCTCATTTGTCCAAGACTGTACCCCCGTGTACTGCGTTGTTGTCTGTATGTGAGGTGTGTGTGAGAGAGTCAACTTGTGCCTCGCCATGAGAGCGAGTAGCACAGTTTGTAGGCGAACCGACGAATATATGGGTCACGAACGGGAAAGTTAGCTTTGAAACGGGCGTCGGTTGTGCTGGGTGGGTATGTAGTTAGGTAGAGGTCGGCGGTGGCGGGGCGGGTGACGCTAGCCTGCTCTCAGCCTACTGGTGCGCGTGCTACGCGAAAAGAAAACGCAAGGTCGCGAGGCACTGCTCGCCACTGCACTACTGCTCCAGCGGAGGCGCGCTCTCCCCCCGTCCGGCGGGCAGGCTGCTGGACGCGTCCAATACAAATACATGCATCGTCTCACTCATTGTGTCCCGCCCGCTGCCCGTGCTCCATCCACCCGCGCCCCGCTCCGGAGAGCGACGCGCCCCGCCCCGCCCTTCTCAGTTCCGTAACGCGTAACGGCGTCATCGCTCAGATAGAAAACGCCGGATGTTGTGTGAGCACCTGATTGTTCATTTAAGCTTTGCTAGGATGTGGGATGGTCAAAATTCCCCGTAACAGAGCGAAAAGAACATACATGATATTGCATACATATTGGAGCTGATAGTGTGTACCCGGGCTGCACCGGGTGTCCGTGTCGACATGTCGACATATGGCACGTCTGGCTCGGTGGACCGCACACTGCGGTGGCGCGGGGCTCGGCGGTTATAACATTTATCTCTCCGGATAACGAAGTGCAATCAGCCCGGGAGGATGCGATGACGTTTGCACCACACGGGCGGCGGGAGGGAGGGAGGGAATGCGATGAGATGAGATAGAGAACCGCGAGCGCGCGACCACGTGACCAGTGCGCAGGACGGGGGACAACGTCCAATCAGAGCGGGGGCGGGGCGTCGGGGTCGGACGGGCGAAATGAGCCTGAAGTACCGTCATATCAAAACAGTCCCACGCGCCGCCGCAGCTGCGCGCGAGCTCGATGGGCAGGCGATGACCCGGCCCGATGAGTGTGAAATAAAAACCTCTCCGCATCCGCGGCCGGTCGGGCGGTCGGGTGCGGTCCGCAGGTGGTCCATCGGAAGGTCACGGCTCGGCAGTATCCTCCCCCGAACCGGAGGAGCTTGGCGGGCTCACTGGCTCCAGCGTCTCCCCACGACAGAGAGACACGTGAGAGACAGTCCGGCCCGTGGCATGTGTGGGCCATTAACAGCAGCGCCGCGGAGAGCGCGGCCGAAAACGGGCGTTTCCGAGCGCGACCCGGGTGGGCGCGGGACGGGGCGGGGCGGGGCGGGGCAGGCGCGGCGAGGAGCGGCGGGGACGCGGTCACGTGCGCCGGG
>NW_026270784.1:8147-9944 GCF_000697945.3 Frankliniella occidentalis | reverse complement strand
CCCCCCTTTCTCCACTCCTCCGCCCCGCTGGGGAAGCCAAGAGCTCTGCAAACACCTGAGACACAGCCGGGCGAGACCACATCCACGCTTCGCATGCTTCGGCCTCCTCCTCTTGCTGGACTCCTCTTCGAGGAAGAGCCTCCTTGCCTCGCTGTTCCTCGCTGTCGTCGGCGAGCTTCGGGTCGTGTGCTCCGCACCTGCTTCGGGGGCGGTGACCGCTCTGGCTAGGGGTGAGGGGTGTGACTGCTGGTTGTGGAGTAGACGGCAGAGCGGCGTCTCCTAATGTCTCGGTGACGGGCTGGTCTACGCTCTGAGGGGGTGGTGCCTTGCCCATTCCCCCGGCCGGACCCCACCACCACCCCGCCGGACAGGCCCGTCGTCCACCGCCCGACTGACAAGGACTCGTTTCCAAAGTACAACAAGGATCTCGCGTAAACAAGGCAGACCGGCTGTGGTGTTTGCCCACGCCCCCGCGCTGCCCGCCGGGGTGGCGTGGCGGGGCGTGGGCCGCGTGGCCAGGACAAGGAAGAGCAAACTTCGTGGGCACAATCAGCCCACAGAGGGGCCAAACAGACCTTATTAGAGTCGAATTGGCAGGAAGAGAGTGAGAGAGAGATATATAGTGACGGCGGGAGAGGGTGAATGAGGGCTAGGTGACATGGGGGAGGGGGGGGGGCGGTCGACATGAGGCCTCTCGTGATGTGTTGCTTGAAGGGGAGTGGGACGAGGATCGCGATGGTAAGGACGCCGCGCACATCTGCTTCTGCCAAATCCCCAAAAGGACTGGTTTGTGAATGTGAATAATGCACTTGCAGCGACTTGCAGCGCTTACAACAAGGGGACTCTGCTGCTGTTGCTGCTGCTTCTGCTGGCTCTGCCACTGCTGGACTTACTCGCGCTTACCTCCCACCTCGGCAAAGGCAAGTCTGTATGGCGTCGCGGGTGGGTTGGGGCGCGGACTATAAAACACGCGTCAGGCTTCCGGACTTTGCTCGGAATAGCCGCCTCCTCGTGCTGCGTGCTACGTGTGTCCTTAACGGGGCAGTTAGCTGCGGCCGGGCTTTGCGTGATCCTCCTACACCGCCGGTGGAAACCAAATTTTGCCAAGGTCGAATAATTGTTCCGGCGAGGCAAACATAACTGGTGAACGACGCACCCAGAGCTTGGACGAAAGAGGCAAGAGATCATTCCACCTTACATGATTCGAAAGAATAAAAACAAAAGAAATAACACACACAGGACAGCCTCAAAAAACGACCGCAATAAGTAAATTATTGTATCTGTCCCGACACGCTGTAATGTAGAGGTGAGAACTCCCCCCTCGCCTCGTGTAACCGCCCCCACGTGTCTGCATAATTTTTGGGCCTTCCTGGTCGGGCGGGGCGCGTTTCTCGAGGTTCTATTAGGCAGATGTTCCTGCGGACCTGGGAGATGGAGGGAAGTGGGGGAGGGGGGACAGGGCTGCTGTGGGACGAGAGGAGCTGAGATTTGAGTAGGAGGGAGGGAGGTAAAGCACAAGATCGAATGAATTCACGCCAGTCAGTGGCACGGTGGGCCGGGGCGGGCCGGGGCGGAGTGTTCCCCGAGGCTGATGAATTAGAAAGGAGCTCCCAGAGCGATGGGTCGTGTCGCGGGGGTCGGGGGCTGGGCGGGGCTGGGCTTGGGCTCATCGTAGGTCGCACCTCCCGGCCCGGTGCGAGAGGGACGCCGTGTGTTATGGACGCTGCTTGTGGAACGAGAGAGGCAAGAGGTATTATGGGGGCATCCCTCTCCTGCTCTGCCCCCCCCCCCTCCTCT
>NW_026270784.1:0-4871 GCF_000697945.3 Frankliniella occidentalis | reverse complement strand
TCCCCCCCTCCCCCACGTCACGCGGCTAACCTAACCTAGGTTAGGTTAGGTTAGAAGCTTCTAATGCTTTCAGGATAGGACCGTCACGCGGGCAGAGACCCCCTCCCCCCCGGCAGATGCGTGACGTAATTTGTGAACGGCCCCTTACGTCGCAGCTGGTACCTCCTCCCTAATTATTTTACGGTCGCTTGTCGCGTGAATATACGACCCCTTCTACCGTGTTCAGCTTTTACCGTGCCTGTCTGCTTTTCTTGTTTTGTTTGCTTTTTCAGTCTTGTCCAACGCCAGTCCCACGCACATAGCCGCACGAGAGTTTCGTCACGTGGAAAGTCGATCGCTCATATATAGGCCTCCGCCGGTATAGGTCAGGGGCAGACCGGAAATAATGATATTCAAAAAGAAGAAAGGGGGGGGGGGGCGGAACACGAATACACGCGTAAAGGAGAACCAGAAACATAATAAGCAATAAAAAAAGTAGGGAACTAAATAAATGTCGCGACATATCGCTATGGCTATGTGTGACGGCTGGCCTCTTTGAAGTCGCCAGGTGATAGCCCCCACCCCGTGCCGACAGCGCGGTCCGTGAGAGTTCGAACATCGCTCCGGCCCGCGCCATATACCCTGGCAGTCCCCGCGGGCCTTCTTTACTTACTCGAACTCTACGGCGCCGGTCTCTCTCTAGCCCGCTGTTAGCGGCTGATGAGAAAAGAAAACTTGTCCCGGCCCCGGGGTCCTATGGCGCTCCGACTCAACCCTCACCTCGCCGAGAGCCGACGACGGTCGCTCAAAGCGACCCGCTTTTAATATTCTACTCCTCCAACTGCTGCCGCTGTCGCCGATGCTGCGCGGGCCCGAACGGTGGCGGTGGCGGCGGCGAAAAGATGCAAAGACAAATCGTGACGCCGTGCGCGCCACTCCGAGCCGCCCCAGAAATCATTCGGAGATTAAAACGCGACGCGCGCGAAAATCTGAGTGCGCGTTCGAAAACAGTTTTTATACTGTTCGCTGCCTTCGGTCGCTCTATCCGCCTCTCACTTTCTCTTGTGCGTCAAAACACCCCGGACGTGGCCCTCATGCCGCTCGCGAGCAAACAAAAGACGAGCTCCCTTCTTCCCCCCTCCTCGCCGCACGCCGCGCGCCGCTCCCTACCTCCGCCTCGCCTCGCCTCGCCCCGCCCCGCACCAGAGTTGTACTTGTCTTCGCCCCTCCAAATGTTGACCGAGGTGACAATAAGCAGCGGCGCGGCTTACACACGGGCAGGCGAGCGCCAATTCAATCATCAAACTGCGGTGTACCCCTCCGCTCCCCTCTGCCCCGACCTCCGTCCGGGTTGTTGCTTACTCGTGATCAATATTTATTTAATCGGCCCGAGCCCTTGGCCCGGCCGGTGATGGACTGCCGCCGGAGCCTGTTGAGCCCGACGGGACTGCGAGCCCGTGCACCGTTTCCTCCCTCTCGCCCCTTCGTGCTTCTTTTTCCCTTCTCTCTCTCTCTCTCTCTCTCTCTCTCTCTCTCTCTCTCTCTCTCTCTGTGCCCCCGCGAAGCAGCAGCAGCAGGGCCTCGGTCCCGTAGGAAACAAACTCCTTTGGGCCTTCAGCACCGCCCCCTCCCCCTCCCATCCCCCGACATTCATCACGAACCCGTTCCGCTCTCTGTCTCGCGTCTCTCTATATCCGTCTCTCTCTGCCCCGTAGCTCTGGCCCGCCCCGCCCCGTCGCCAACAAGGGTCCGCGCGGCACATCATTGACAGGCAATGATGCGAGGGCCTCTGTCTCCCTCGCTCCTGTCGGGGCGCGGCGTGCCTCGTTTGGCTCGCCCGGGACACAAAGAAGGTCCTCGGCGTCGCCGTGTGGGTCGGCGCGGCGGGTGCGCGTGTGTTATCAATACGGCGGCTGGGTGAAAGACAAGAGCCCCGGGGGTGGGGCGGGCGGGTACGCCGCCCCTGTCCTCCAGTGTTTTAAAGGCGGCCCGCCCCTTTGAACGCCCCCTGGCCGCCTCACCCACGACACGAGGGAGCAGCCAGCTCGGGTGCCGCGAGTGCGTCGACCCCCCACCCCCTATCTCGCTTCCTCCTATAGTCTACTCTGGCCCTCTCTATTTTGCTTGCAGTGTCTTAGCAGAAGACAGCCGGGTCTACTAAGGGTTTATCCAGGAAGTGCGTTCGTTATCCTACTTCATGGTCATCCGCAGTTCCGAACTTGCGAAGTTCAGCTACCCCCTAGCTTTCCCGGTTCAGTTGGGTTCAGACCTCACACCGAACCCGACGAGTTGGTGGGTTGGTATGCGAGTGGGACTCTCTCCTTTGTCTCTCTCACTGCAGTCGGCTAGACAGGCGAATCGGTTTGGGTCGTGTTCGCTCTCGGAGCGGGCCGGGCTTGTCAGCGACGTTCGAACCCGACCGAACTCGACCGACCCGGAACACTAGCCAGCCCCGTAACCGGTGCTGCTTGCGCTCGGAGCGCCTGATCGGTAGGCAACATCCTGACTGCAGCGCAAGCGTGTAGTGCGGAGTGGCCTACCCCGGGTCTCACAGGCGCCGAGCTACTGTTACTCGCCAAAGGATCTGGCAGCTGGCACTCTCCTACACAGCAGGTAAAACCCACATACACGGAAATGTGTACTTCGCCTACGGTAAAGGGTCGACGCACTCACTGGGTGGTAGGCGTCTCTCTCATCTTAGATATTTGGGAGGGAGGGTGACTTTTCACCAGCATTTCGTATGCTAGCTGCGCCGCCCTGCTGTAGAGTGAAACTGTCTGGAAGAAAGTAAAATTCTTGTTGGTGCGACGGCGGCGTATATAACGCGCGACTTTTCTCGGCGCTCTTATACACTCCCCCTCTTATATTTGACGCGTGCGGCTTTCCTCCATTTTGCGCCGCGACGGCGTGGTGCGGCGTGGCGTAGCGTGGGGTGCAGACTAGGGTGCATTGGACCCCGTCCGTTGGCTGTCCCCGGCGCGGCTCTTAGCTGTTTCCGCGTCATCGGGCCCGCCTTGCTTCGCCCTACCTGCTGAGAAGGGGAGAACACAGAACACTCTCCATTCGGTCCGACACCGCCCCGCCCCGATATACCATACCAGAATGTGGGTCACTTCCGCAAACCGTCGCGTCTCGGCTCGACGCGGCGTCGTCTTTCGTTCGTGTGAAAAGAGAGTTTTAATATTTGGTGCTCTCGGCGGCGCACCCGCTCGAGCGTCACGTCCAGACCGTCTGTGAACTCCTACTAGCCAGCAGCTGCCCCCACCCCCATTCTCTCTCTCCCTCTCTCCCTCTGTCGCTCTCTCTCCCTCTCTCACGCCCTCTCGCTCCCTCTTCCTCCCTCTTCCTCCCTCTCCCTCCCTATCCCTCCCTCTCCCTCTGCACCCCATTGGCCGTGGACCCGCACACCTCACCTTGCACCCTGGCCCGGCCTATATCACCCAGCAGCCGGCAGAGCCCCGCCGCGCCCGGCCGCACTCGCTGGTACAGAGTCCGGACACGTCCTGTGGCTGTTTGCCACTGCAACCTAATTACAGCCACCACGCCCCGCCCCGCCCCACCATCACGCCCCGCCCTCCCGCACGTCTGTGCCCCGACTTGTAAGCGCGCCTGCGGACCGGTGGGTAGGCCACCCGGCCAGCCCGCGCGTCGCCCCGCGGCCTACCTGCACGGCGCTCCATGCCGAACGAACGCGACGCGCGCCCTCCACCACCACTCATTTTGCTCTCGCTGGCGGCGTCTACTCCGCGGCGTAACACTTTCTGCGCACCAGCCTGCCGGCGTGCCGGGGGACTGCAGCTAATTAGGTCTGCCCGGCGCCAAGGGCGCCTATAGTACTGCCCCTGCCATGCGCCACGCAGTGGGTGCAACCCCCGCTGGGCCCTGGCTGGTCCACCCGCCTCTGTGGAAAAGTATCTGTACATCTACACCAACAGGCTTTCGCAAAATACGATTGACAGACTGACGTACGATTTGACAGATACGCCACAAATTTGTTCTAGCTTTTGCTCGTAACTGTAGGGGTTATTTGAAGCTAGACACTACACTAGATGAAAAATTGTTCTGTTATGCTTGGTTCCTACTGCCCTTGTTCTGCGTTCTTTCGTACCAGGAACAATTCGTTCTGTAGTCTGCTCGTGACGGTAGCAAGTCTTGTGTTGTGCAGCAAAGACCCACTAGCTAAAAGAATTGTCCACACACATGTGTGTACAACACACACAAACCCGTGCATCGTGCAGTCGAGCCGCGCCAGGTTTTTGCGGAGTGTGTGTTTAGTGTGGCGCCACCTGTTCACGCCCTCAAGTAGAGTAGACACCCCTCCTGACCACTTCACGCACACTCTCACACTTCTTTACACTGACTCACACCACAATTGGGTTTGTCGGGCCTGTCCCGCCGACACTTGATAAAGGTGGCGCAGACGCCAACTGTGGTGGGAATGCCACGCATAGGGCGAGGCGTGTTTTTTCCTTCCCTTTTTTTTCGGAATGTTGAAGTCTCTTGGTGCTTCCGCTGCTGGGGCTGGAGATGGGAGTGAATAGCGAAGGCGTCGCTGGCCGTGACCACCGGGCGAGATGAGTGCGCAGCTTCGCCCGCCTCGCCCTCCCCGCTCTGCCGCCCCCGCCTTGACCCTCCGCTTAATTTTACATGCGGGGTGCAAGGAGAGGGTGGCGGCAAGAGAGAGCCCCGACCGGTTGGATAGGTCGTCCCTCTCGCTCTCCTCTGCCTTCTCTCCAAAATCTCTCTCACTCTCTTTCTCTTCTCTCAGCGAGCCACACTCTTTTCTTTCCGGGTCACGTACTTGGCGCTCCGCACCCAACGTCTCGGCGGGAACAACTTTTCATCAGGTCCATACTGAATGACTGAGGGGCACTCTCGGCTTGCCCCACCCC
>NW_026270783.1:2739-4882 GCF_000697945.3 Frankliniella occidentalis | reverse complement strand
GGGGGTTAGTAGAGGCTCTCTATGATTGCCGGGGACACCGACTTTATGGTCACCCACCGGCAACTACGCCCTCCTTGTACTGTTAACGGCGGTCCTCTTCCCAGAAAACTAAGGTAATCGGCCAAGCTTAGCAAAAAGGGCCCCTAGGTGAAAAACAAATGTACAAAGAACTGAGACAGTTTCTGGTCGCACAAAAATTGGACGGGGGAAAAACAAGGTTTTCAACAATAAGGACCTAATTGCAGGGTTTTGCTGCATTGGCCATAGCTCTGGAACTACACGGCCGGGGTGAGTGTCGAAAAGCTGGGCAGTAGCTAGCCATCAAAGAGCCGGTACGCCCGCCGTGCCACCGCCGGCGCCGTCCACGCGGGGTCCAGGCGAGCAAGGGGGGAGCAGGCAGATGTATAGCATTCCCTTGGCAGTGTCCTCTCCGCCCTCTGCCCAGTACTGACTGCTTAGCTCGAGCGCAGCCCTCTCCGCCCTGCCCTTCGCGTGCCCTTTGCAGAGCCCTTGGTAAACAAACTGCCCTCCTCATCCTCCCTCCACTTTTCCATTCAACGTGTCACGTGACCCGAGTGCAAAGAATTGGCAGCGCAGCGTGTTCCCGGACCTGCTTGTCCCCGCTGCGCTGCGGACGACCGGAAGAGGTCCTCGAAGCAGGACCGCGAGGCTGTTGTGTCCTGGTCCCCGCCTGGTCCCCGCGCGGTCCGTGCTCTCTGCGCGCGCATTCCAGCCGGGGTACTGACCCCCGCCACGCCCCGCCACGCCGCACAATGAGCGATAGCATTGTGCCCAAATGAAGCCGTTCCGTGCCAATTAGGCGTAGCGGGGAGGCACGTGTGTGTGCGTGTGCGTGTGTGTGTGTGTGTGTGTGTGTGCGCGCGCGCGCGCGCGCGTACGCCGTACAAAGACCTGTGCCATACCGCAGCACGGGCGAGTACCCCTAACACCGAGGGCCTTCCTCAGGGGCTCCAATATTGCCGTCTTCCTGTTGGTCCGGGGGGGCTCAAGCCGGTGTGGCTGCCGCAGCCGGTAGGCGCGGTTGTCCGGGGTGGGTTGGTGGGACGCTAATGGCCAGCTCCGCGGTGGTGGTCCGTTCACACGTACATGCGGATGAATAACGATCATTTTCCACGCCGTTTCACACCGTGCTCCGAAAAATAAGGGTGGTAGCGCAGGGGCAGAGATGAGCGCCTCGCTGCGGAACCACGATTTGAGCCCCAACCCCCAACATCGTAATCCCCTACGCAGCTTTATATTTTCACCCCAGCACGTGGACAGCGTGGTAAATGCCCCCCCCCCCCCACTTCTAGGACAGGTGGTGCAGGAAGACTATCTTTGTTTTTGCCTTGACTGTTCCACAGCATGCATGGTTTTGACTATAGACATTCTCAGGCTGGGGCCGTATTGACTCCTGCGGGAAACGTCAAAAACGGGGTTCTGAAAGAAACGACCAAATCCCATCATCCCTCAAAACGACTCTGTGGGTCCTGGCGTTTCAAGCACCCCACCCTAGTCGTACCCAACGCCCACCTAACTCGCGCTGCACCATGTGACGTGGATGAATATGAAGTATCAAATCAACGCCCCAGCCCCCACGCCCGTCCCCGCCGCTGGCAGCTCCTCGTGCACCTGCCGTGGGGGCGTGCCCTGGCTTCCCTGGTGCCGTGCCTCCAGGTGAACAGGTGGCTCGGGGCACGCGCTGCACCGCTCCGCTCGCCTCTCTCTGTCCGGGCGCCGCGCACCCGGCCGGAGAGCGGAGTACGCTTTATCAGCCGGAGCAAGCGTGATCGTAAAACTGTAAGGCTCGAAGGCGGCCATCTTCTTGGATCTCGTATACAGGCCTGTTCACCAATGACTTGGGTTACGCAGCCAAGGTGCACATCGGCCCACCCCGTGCCCGACGCACCCTAATCACTCCACCTCCTAAAAGTCCCCGGCATGACCTAGGCCTGGTCGCACCCCTGTGCTCAGGCTGTCTTCCTCCTGCGGGCTCGTGGTTCGTAGGGTCTGGCCGGTTGGCCGGGTGCTTATATTTGCGCTAGGTTAGCTCCGACACGTCGCTGATAAGTAAAGGAGTAAACACCTCCTCATTAGAGCCGACACAGCACCACACGGTGGCCCCCTCATGTACCCCCCCCCC
>NW_026270783.1:0-1662 GCF_000697945.3 Frankliniella occidentalis | reverse complement strand
AATAAATGTAGGCAACATAGATGAGGGCTACCAGTATAAATAACAAGAAACCTACCCACTACTCGTTGTGGTTGACGCTGCAGTAGTCGATGTTGAGCTAGGATCCTCTGTGGTTGTGCTTGTAGATGATGCGTCAGTGGCGGTACTTGAGGTACTACCAGCCGCCGCACTGGAAGTACTGCTGGCGGCAGCTGTGGTCGAAGTACTCGACGTCGATGAGGAGCTGGATGATGCTGTTGAGGACGATGCGGACGAGGAGGCAGAAGTGCTGGTCGAGTCTGTCGCGGTGGTCGCAATACTGTTCGTAGACGATGCAGAGGTTGTGGTCGTGGGAACTTCTGTAGTCGATGACGAGGCCGTAGTAGAGGACGTGGAAGTAATTGTGGTCGAGCTTGGATCTTCGGTAGTCGTGCTTGTTGAAGTACTGTCACTAGCGGTAGTCGACGTACTGTCAGTTGACGTTGCTGTACTAGACGCGGCAGTAGTCGTTGTTGAGCTTGGATCTTCAGTCGTTGTGCTTGTCGCTGTCGAGCCACTAGCGGTCGAAGAGCTGCTACCAGCCGCCGTGCTTGAAGTACTGCTGGCGGCCGCAGTAGTCGAACTACTTGACGTCGTTGACGAACTGGATGCTGCTGACGAGGATGCTGTTGAGGATGAAGTGCTGGTCGAGCCAGTCGCGGTCGTTGCATCTGTGCTTGTCGACGAGGATGCAACAGTTGTTGGTGCCTCTGTGGTCGATGCCGTGGTCGTGGAGGTGGAAGTGGTTGTGGTCGAGCTTGGATCTTCTGTGGTTGTGCTTGTTGAAGAACTGTCACTAGCGGTAGTCGAGGTTCTGTCAGTGGATGTCGATGTGGTTGATGCTGCAGTAGTCGTTGTTGAGCTTGGATCTTCAGTCGTTGTGCTCGTAGATGTCGAGTCACCAGTGGTTGTAGAGTTACCAGTCGCCGTAGTAGAAGTACTGCTGGCGGCCGCAGTGGTCGAACTACTTGACGTCGTTGACGAACTGGACGATGCTGACGAGGATGCTGTTGATGAGGACGACGAAGTGCTGGTCGAGCCAGCCGCAGTCGTTGCGTCTGTGCTCGTCGACGATGCAGTAGTCGTTGTCGTAGGAGCCTCTGTGGTCGACGACGAGGTGGTTGTAGAAGAAGTAGATGCAGTTGTAGTTGAGCTTGGATCTTCTGTGGTTGTGCTTGTTGAAGTAGTGTCGCTACCGGCCGTTGATGTGCTGTCAGTAGACGTTGATGTAGTGGACGCGGGAGTAGTGGATGTTGAGCTTGGATCTTCAGTCGTTGTGCTCGTGGATGTCGAGTCACTCGTGGTTGTAGAGGTGCTATCGGTCGCTGTACTCGAAGTGTTGCTATCAGCCAAAATCGCTGAGCTACTTGACGTCGTTGACGAACTGGACGATGCTGACGAGGATGCTGTTGATGAGGACGACGAAGTGCTGGTCGAGCCAGTCGCAGTCGTTGCATCTGTGCTCGTCGACGATGCAGCAGTCGTTGTCGTGGGCACCTCTGTACTCGACGACGTCGTCGTTGTTGTAGACGATGACGTGGTTGTGGTTGAGCTTGGATCTTCTGTGGTGGTGCTTGTTGAAGTATTGTCACTAGCGGTAGTCGAAGTATTGTCAGTAGTTGTAGAGGTGGTCGACGCGGCAGT
>NW_026270782.1:6000-6902 GCF_000697945.3 Frankliniella occidentalis | reverse complement strand
GCTGCTGACGATGAAGCAATTGCTTGTGTCATGTCATGTGTGTGTTACCCCGTGCTCCGAGTGCGCGTGCGGGAGAGACAGAGGGAGGAGGGTAGGGGAGAGTGGGGCACATTGGTCCGTTTTTTTTCTTTTTGCTCCCAATGCTTCATGTGACGAGCAAGAAATTATTTTCTATCGCCAAGTTTTAGTTTGGTCCTTACTTTACCTCCGAAAATTGGTCGCAACACTTTTCTGTTGGTACAGACTGAGGAAAACCGAAACCCGCAGAGGCCTGCTCGTGGACCAATGTGCCCCTGCCCGGGGCACATTGGGCCGACATGCATGGGGCACATTGAGCCAAGGTAAAAAAAAAATGGCGAAGACAACCCTAGCTTTATTCTGAACACCATCAGGGTGTCTAAGTGTTATTCTAAGAAGAACATACCAAGTGGAAACAAGTTTTCGAAAAATTAAATAAGTCAGTTTGCAAGACGGCTCAAACTGCCCCAAGGGTAGCAAATTTCATTAATGGCTCCAAAAGATAACTGGATTGCCCTAACCAATTGGACACTGGGTGCAATCTGTAGCTAAAAGAGTAGGCTTTTCCATAAAACTTGGTTTGTAACCGAAAATTCATGTGATGTACCTCTAAATGGGCTAGTTGTGGGGTAAAGACGTTTTACTTTTACCTGAATTTGAGGTTAAAAAATATTTAACCCCTCGCCAATCCGATGGTTGCCAGTGAACTTTGTCATACCTTCCAGAAAATCAGTCAGGGTGGTAATGGCTTCTTCTATAGTGTGAGTCAGATCACTGCGATTGCTCTATCCTCGTGAAACTTGATGGTGGACCAATGTGCCCCATGGACCAATGTGCCCCACTCTCCCCTAGTTCCAGTGGATTTCATCTTCCTTCCCTCCTTC
>NW_026270782.1:0-600 GCF_000697945.3 Frankliniella occidentalis | reverse complement strand
GAGAGTGTTCGAGAGTTGCTGGCCACCCAGTCCCGCCCCAGCCCCGGCTGCGACCACCGGGACCGGGCCGGCGCGAGCGATGTGCAGGGGTGAAGTGTGACACCCTGGGGTGCAGAACGGCCAAAAAATGTGTGAAACGAATGCCTGTCTTGAATTGGATTTGACGGTAAGCAAGCTGCCGCGTGCAGGTTGATATCGTCTCGAGTAGAATTGCAAAAAAACACGTCAGCGTCAGAGGTGACTTTCAAAGTTAAACCAATCGTCGACAAGAAAGCAGATAATCTGGACTGTTTCGGGGCCGAAGGCCGGGGCCCCTGATCAGGCCTCGGATCAGACGCGGCGGCCGAGAGTGGCGCTTGTGGAGCCGCGGCGCGGGTCTGCGGAGGGGCTGGCGGCGCGGGCCGGCCCCAGGGGACCAGCTGCAGAAGACTTCTTCCCCGCGCCGTACCGCCGTACCTCAGAGGGTCTTCAGCCCCACTGCCCCTCCCCTCCCCTCCCCCAGGGACCGGCGGGGGCGGCCGGGGGCGCAGGCGATGGACTCGTGCGCCGAATATACAACTAGCACTAAGGGACCCGTCCATGTGTTACGTGGCGGCCGAC
>NW_026270781.1:2105-7563 GCF_000697945.3 Frankliniella occidentalis | reverse complement strand
ACCGCAACGTACCTGGATGGGCGTGCTCTCGGCGCACAACGCGGTGAAGCCCACGATGTCGCTGAAGTAGACGGTGACACACTCGAACTGCTCGGGCCGCACCATCTCCCCGGCCATGAGCTGCTGGGCCACCGGTCTGCAACAGGGAGAGGGAAAAGACTGCCGTGAGCAACCAGCAAATAGGCAACGAAAGCAGCGGATCGCTAGGCAATGAGGCAGAGGCGACCACGCGGCCTGTCGGAGGCAAACCGCGTCGCGCCGGCCGCCGGCATGTTGACACAATCCCAAAGAACAACATTGCGCGCCGCGCGTGACTTGGCCGTGCAGCACCTGGCGCTGGCGCGCTGGCGCGTGGCGTGATCTCCAGCCGCCAACACGCGTGCCATCGCCGCGCATTGGGTCAACCAACCCCGCGCCGTCCTACATTTGGGGCCGAGGCCGTCGGGGCCCGGCGAGTCTGGCCGAAGTGAGGCCCCCCCGCGGCGCGGGCGCGGCCGGCCCTTCACCGGTACCACCTCCTCCTCGTCGCCTTGGCCGTGACGTCCAAGTGACGTGCGGGTGACGTCACGTGGCCGGCGCCGCGCCGCGCGACCAGGAGGGGAACTGGAACTAGAATCCCTAGCCGGAGCCGACCGGACCTGTTTCGTACCCTTGATCCTGGATCCTGCATCCGCACGCGGTTCGACCACCTCCCGGCACGCGGCCCGCAGCTGAGCCGCCTGGCGCCGCCGGGACCCTGGCCTAGGCCTACCCTATCCTGGAAACGTCCCGTCGAGTGGCACTGCCAGCCCGACTCAAGTGTCTTCGGCGGCGGCGTTTCAAGTGCTTAAGTAGACGTTTCGAGAACGCTCTTGCGGCGTCGAACGTTCCAGCAGCTAAATGCGTGTTTCAGGACGTGGACAAGGTTAGCGCACTCACCGGTTCGACTCTCTTTGGAGCGGCGCTCAGCACGCTGCTGCTGGTGACGATGATGGTCATGATTGTTGACTAGGCTGGCGCAGCTGGCGCGCGGCTGGCGATGACGTTCTGATGGCTGATGATTGATGGCATGACGGTCTCAGTCTTCTGATGGGTTTCGGTTCGCTCGTCTGCCGACTTGCCCGCCGCTGGCCGCCCTCCGCCCGGGGGCGGGGGGCGTGGGCGGTGGTCCTCGTCGGCGGGGGCGAACATGTGGACGTCGCGAAGGGCCGGAGGGGCGGCCGAGGGGCGTCGCGGCGGCGGCCGCGGGAGCCCTGGGGGCGGCACGCGTCCCTCACTTCCTGTAGCCGAACGAGCCGGCCGAGGAGGTGGACTGGATGGAGCTGGAGCTGCTGCCGCTCCGCAGCGAGCCGGAGGGCGACTTGCCGTACTTGCTGCGGTGCTCCTCGGGGCTGAGGATGCGGTCCACGATCTTGCGGATGGTGGAGTACTTGCGGTTGAGCGGGTTGATGAACATGTTGGCTGGTTTGGGTTGTGCGGGGGTCACACACAGACACACACACACTGCTTGCAGCACTGACACACACACGCACTCGATGCACTCGCGCTGGCTGAGCTGAGGGAGCTCTGAGCGGCGGTTCTGATAGCGAACGACGGAGCGGCTCCGGCGGACAGGCGAGACAATCTCGAATGAAGAGGGGGGATGGCCGCGCCGTCTTTATATAGGCTCGCGGCCAAAACAAGCGGCGCTGGCGGCGGCCCGGCGAGCGGCCCCGCGACCGCCCGACCGCTGGCTGCCCCGAGCCGAGCAGGGCCCAGCCGGCGCCGGCGGCCAGCGGCCAGTCCTCCTCGCCCGCTGGGCAGCTTGGGCTCTGCTGCACGCTGCACTGGGTCAATGCACTCGTAGAGCCCCGCCTGCATTAGTTTCCTTCCATCTTATTTTATTGCCGCTAAGCAACAAACGTCTCACCTCCGCGGCCTGGGTCAGCCTTTGGACCCGCCAGAGCTGGACTCGTGGTGTTAACGTGAGGGTGTACCGGGTGATTCAGAGAAGACTCAGGTGCGGGTGGGTTTGCCTACCCGCTGTGCCCGTAAGGCGCCATAGCTCCTTGGGTAGGCAAACGCGCCCGCACCTGCGTCTTCTCTGAATCACCCGGTACCGTCTGCTGAAATATTTGTGTCGTGAGCCTTTTCAATCGCATGGACTTAAATTAAGTTCGCCTCCCTTTGATCACGTCAGCGTCACTGCGTCTCCCTTTGCACCTCGCTCTATGTGACACTTCGGAATGCTTCGGGACTTGGCTCCGGATGCACACCACCCGCTCGAGCGACGCCGAGAAGAAGAGAGAGAGGGAGAGACAGAGAAAGATAGAGAGAGAAAAGAGGTGGAGGCACTGTGGAGGAGCAGACGAATACAGTCGATTCGCGCGTCACTAGCCGGCGACGTAAGCCAGTTAGAGCAGGCCAGAATGCAGGAGAGGATCTCTTAATCGCACTCCTCGTGTAGCCGTCGCTGCCGATTTGCGCCGCTCTGCTGACGCTCAGGTTGTTAAATTGGTGGGGAAATGCCCGCATCGCCGCCGCCTCCCTGAAGGGAGGTGGTCCTGTATCCTAGAAGATTCTCGACGGGCGGGGTACTCGTCGAACATTTTCCGATACCGGTTTGCGTTTTTTACGAGCGAGCATGCTACACAGTACTCATCTGTCATCGCGCCGACTTGACGAGACGAGACTGCGCATTAGAAATTGCCTGCACACCGACAGAAAAAAAAACCGTCAGGGTAAAAAACAACAACTAAAAGTTAGCGTGAAACGTCTTCTAAAACATCATTTGCCGCAAACGGAGTTGAAGGTTTGACTTCGACTCGACTATCTCACGGGCTCCCTTGACGACAGCGGTCGTGACGTCGTGACCTCACTACGTCTCTGAGCAGCCACAGTGCGCCATAATTGTTTGACAGTGTTGGCGTACTGGAGAAGACGTCGTTATTTTATTCTTGTCCGGCAGCAGGGGGATCCCCCGCCATTCCTGCGGAGCACTCGCACCGTGCGTGCGGGACTGCGACGCGGCAGTCGTCCTGCCGGTATCCTGCTGGCCCTGCTGGCCCTGCTGGCCATGCTGGCCCTACTGGGGTGCGATAAAGCATTCCGGTAGCAGTGAAATGCAGAAGAAGGTGGGGGGGGGGGAACAAGAAAACGGAAGTCACCATGTGAAAGCATAGCGATTTCCGTTTTGTTTTGCCCCGCATTCTTCTTCTTCTTTTCAGCTTTACCGGACTGCTTTATTGGAGAGCTCACGGTGAGCTCACCGCGAACTCACGCGGGATGCGCCTCTAGATCGCTTTCTCTAAACCGCTCAAAATCGGGTGAGGGGGGTGGTGGCAACTTTCTGAGAACGTTTTTAAAGTGGGCTCACGGCGAGGTCACCGCGAGCTCTCCAATCGCACCCCTGGCCCTGTTGGCCCTGCTAGCCCTGCTGGCCATCCCGGTTGACCATCCTCGGGATGACGGGTGAACTCCCCTCCAGGCGGTGGGAGGGTTCCCGCCGGTTCCCTCCGCGGTCGGGGGCTCCCCGCTCTGGCCAGCCCAGAGTGACAAGACCAGTAGAACCCGCACGGGTGGGAATCGGCGATGAGAACTCAAGTTTGGAATCTGCCCAAAAAGTAGTATTTTTGGGACTCCCTACAAACCCACACCCGTCCAGCCGAATGACGTACTTCTCGGACGTCAAATGTCCACTTTGAGTGTAATGCCGTGGTGTTGATGGTTAATCCGTGTTCTCAGCGAAGGTTGAGTGTCGACTGTGCAGTGGTTTCATACCCACAGCGCAGATCGCCCCAAATTATACTGTGCTGCTTTGTCGCAGCTGTAACAGCATTATAAATTCTCCGCTGTACAGGGTGGGTGATCTGCGCCGTCCTCTTTATCTGGTTGAACTGGTGCCGGTTTCGGATGTGCGAGCGGGCATGCACACATATCGTCGCTCGCCATGGCGCCTTATGGTCCCGTGTGAGTATACAACCCGCACGCACGTCTGGATACGGTACAGTATAACCGAAAGAGAGGGCCAGCGCAGTTCAGATCGCCAGCCCTGTGCACGTAGCAGGGCGCGGGTCCTCCGCGGGGGTAGTCGCGACCATTCCCCGCGGAAGGACTACGTGGTTTACGGTTGGCATAGCTGCTTGGAACGGCTCGCCACGGCCCGGCAGCCGACCGATCGCCGACCGATCGGTCGATGCACGACACAACCCAAGGTGACATAGAGCGCCTGGTAGGTAGGCAACATCTTGACTGTAGTGCATGCGCGTATCGCGGGGTGGCCTACCCCGAGTCTCGCAAGCGCTGAGCTCGCGCCGAGCTCTCGTAAATTGGCGAATAATCGGATGTCTCTGTTAAGTCGCACCAGTTGCACCCCGGACACGCGGTAGTCTGGTATTCGGTATATACTTATTCAATTTCCCTATAGTTGAGGAGGCGCCATTTTTACCAATCTCTGTCGGCTACGGCATACACATGATCACATTTGCGCACGACCCAGCAGAAGCAAGAGTCTTTTCTTTATGTCGAGGGGGGGGGGGGGGGGGCAGCGAGTGCTCGGGCGTATCGGCCGCCGCGCCGCGGCTATCAGAGCCATGCAGGGACGCCGTGGTGCACCCCTTGGGGCCCCCTTGGCCCCTCCTCCCCTCCGCGGCGCGCCTTGCGATTGCCTCCCTGCGGGAACCCTCTCTACCTCCCCACCTCCCTCCCTACCCCCTGCCAGCGGTCCATCAGCCCGATCCAGATTGGGTGCTTCGATAAGGGAAGTGATAAAACCGAGAGGCGCCCGCGCCCGGTCTGCAGCCGCTGCACTCGGTGCGCAGTGGGTGAAGGCGGGGCGGGGCGGGGCGAGGCACTGCTTGGTGTATCGCCCAACCGCCCCCGCCCCGCCACACCCGGCCGAGTCAACGCACGCCCGTCTAAGACGATGCCCCGCCCGGGGCGCATGATATTCATCGTGGGTCTTATCACTTTCTCAGTCTGTTACACCGCCTCACTCGCTGTGCCTCCCATGCGGGTGTACCATGAATTTGCGTTCTGTAAATTGTTATTGCACAACAAGATTCAGCTAAATTTTCCAAACTTACATATGACTTTTTGTTTGCAAATTTAGTGATTATTTCTAAACGGTTCTAGTGTAATTCTCGTGGAATCTCCCGACCTTCCCCCCTCCCAGCGGTGTCACGCCTCGTGCCCAAAATGGGTCCAGCATCGCCAACCGTCGCCTAACGAACGCTCCCCCGAGCCGAGCCCTGTGACCTCGCGACCTCTCTCTCACCTGCGACCGCAGCGCCCCCGCCTCAAACTGGCTGCATCACCTTGACTTAGCGGTTCTGCTAAGGCTAGGGGGTTCGCGGACCCCAGCGTGCCGGCCCCGGGGCGCGGGCCGGGCGCGTGGGCGCGGGCGGGTCTGGAAGCAGCGCCAGCACTCGCACGCCGGCGGCGGGACCCAAACGCATTCCCCGCGTCACTGTGGTAGTATGCGTGCTCGGGTGGCGGGGCG
>NW_026270781.1:0-2055 GCF_000697945.3 Frankliniella occidentalis | reverse complement strand
GGGCGGACAGGCGCACCTCTACACCTACAGTACACTTATTCGGACCCCGGGCGTTTTCGCGGTGCCGCACCACGCCACCCGCCTAAGGGCAGGCCGGGCGGCGGCCAGGCGGCCCGCGGACGTCACCGCGCGGCTATAAGTAGTCGCGTGGCGCTGGACCACCGCGTCAACATGTATATTTTTAAAATAATGTGCGTGCGCGTGTGTGTGTGTGTGTGTACCTTCATTTGTATTTCACTAATAGATTCGTCTAGAAAACATGAGAAGTGAAGATGGGCTGCGCTGCGTGTCGACAGGCGCGCGCTGTCACACACCCACACGCAACTCGCACGCACCCCTTGAGGTAGGTAGCGGTCGCGCCTCGTGCAGGCCCACAGCATCGGCAGAGCAGACTGAGGCTGAGGAGGACCCGCGCCAGCCGCGAGCGCCCCGCACAGCAGCGCGATAACAACACCAGCAAGGTCGTGAAATCATTTGCAAAACGCGACGATGATAACTCGTGTCGTCCTCCTTCTGCCCGCTGTGCGGCTGCATGGGTTGGGAAGGGGGGGGGGGGAGGGGTGCTCCAAATGAAATGGCTTACTTACCCCGGCCACGCCGTCGCCGCCTGCCGCGGAGCGCGGAGCGCAAGAAGTTTGTGAACTACTGTAACTAATCGTGAACACCATGCTGGCACGCTTTAGCCTGCAGGCCGTCTCCGCGCCCTGCCACACTGACCCACAGCACGAGACACACACACACACAAACACGTACACACACGCTCACACAGTTTCACGTCCACGTGCATCGCTTTCGACCCGACCTTACTACTCGGTGATTGCTCATTTATTTTGTTTTACATTCCTGTTTTTGTCGCGGTTACCCATGTCCCCCGTGTCCCCGTTCCCCCGTCGATACCATCCCCAAATAAACCTTGGGCGGCGTTACGACGAGTATCGCGGTCGGGGCCGACCGACCCAGCCAGCCGGCTGGGGTCATCGGTAAACGAGTAATACCCTAGCCCACGGTCGCGGTTCGGCGGCGCCCCGGCGTTCTACAGCCAACCGGGGGGTGGCTGCCTGCAACGAGCTGCAAGCACCTGGCACGGTAAAATTAATGTCTTGCAATTCAAGCAGATTTACATGAACTCAAGTATTATTTCGTTTATCTAAACTCAAGAAAAATTCTTCATTATACGGACATAACTTGTAATTTAAAAGAATGGAATTATTTTTGAAACAAGGACAAAATCTCCTTTTGTTGTTTTACCGAAACACTTTTCCTGGTGCTTACCCCACGTGCGGGGCGCGCATCACAACAGAGCCCCTCCGTCCTAGCAACAGCCTCTGGTTATCGCCCTCCCCGCTCACGATAGCGCCTTTCATTATTTTTATTGTATTTTTAGGATACATTATACATTCCGATAAGGCTTTCTGTTGTCCCCACGCCCCCTCTGCCCTCCCTCGCCTTAGCGTAAGCCTTGCGTTTCGCTGGGCGTCCGTCTCCTCCAGCGGTCACGCGTCACGTGGTCACGTGGACGAGGCCCAGGCGGGCCGAGCTTGCGCGGCCAGCGGCCACTGACACTGAGCGTCTGACACTGACAAGCTGACGGAGATGCACTGAGCCCGCGCCAGGCTTAAGGGCGTCCGTCAAACGGGACAGGGCTCCGAAACACACTCGCACACACACACACACACTCACTGATAGACACGAGGGAAAAAAAAGAAGATAATAACTCGGGTGATTAACTCGCAGACATGTTGTCAGTCAGACCCTTATTGCAACGTCCTGTTCTCCGAGTTAATTGACCTGTCGTACGCACACCAGAGAGCAGGCCACTATCGCGGGCTCCGGCCGCCCCGCCCGCAACCAAACGGTTTGGGGTATTTGGCCCCGCGGAACAACGACAGAGATGATGTGTTTACACCTGGTGCGCACCTTGCGTGCGTCGTGCGTCGCGTCTATCAGTTCCGGCTCACAGCTGAAGAAGAAGAAGAAGAAGAAGAAGAAGAAGAAGAAGAAGAAGAAGAAGAAGAAGAAGAAGAAGAAGAAGAAGAAGAAGAAGAAGAAGAAGAA
>NW_026270780.1:6051-6703 GCF_000697945.3 Frankliniella occidentalis | reverse complement strand
GCATTAAAATTAAAAAGTGACGCAGTAGCAGTCGTTCTGGGTGTCTGAATTCAAGCAGAGAACAGGTTACCATGTAAATGTTGCCGCCTTTGGTTCACTCTCATCCTGTTACTGATTTTTTTCACCTTTTGTCAGTATTCCTGCTGCGCAAAAACCTTTATAAGCCACTGACAACTGCTTTCATCAGTAATACAAAACAATTTCTTTTATAATTACTGACAGTTTTTACTTTTATCAGTGAGCTACTTACAACGATATCCAGAATAAGTAACAACACTGTGAAAAATTGTCGTAAGTTTACAGGAAAATTTTCCATGATGTGAGTCCGTAAAATTACAACTTGAAATTGTAAAATTACAATCGCCTCCTATCGACTTGGAATTGATCGAGGAGCAAAAGTGGTCCGCCGTAAATTTACAACATTATTTTTTAATTCAAAATTACAAGAAAAGTCGTAATTTTACGAGGAAATTTTTCACAGTGAAATTAGTCAGTAATCCTGCTGCATAAAAACCTTTATAAGCTACTAATAAATAAATCAGTACAGGTCTGAGAGTGTTGGGATCGGACCATCCTGAGGCTGGCAGGGGTCCGTAACTTAACGCATTTTTACAGTTATGCGTTAGTAACGTAAATACTAAGCACGGGGAAA
>NW_026270780.1:0-1251 GCF_000697945.3 Frankliniella occidentalis | reverse complement strand
GTAATTCGCGGTAACGGTTTTTCATTAGGAATAAAATTTTGTCTCGTGTGCATGAAGACCCTCGGAGCTTTTTGGAGCTTACTGATTCAATTTTGGAAAAAATACTCTACAGTAGTGAGCCAAATTTTGAGAAAGCAAGGCGCATTTTAAATAGAATGCTGACAAGAAAACTGTATGACGTAGTTGGTGAATGGGTCTTGAATGTTAGTATATTCTTACTTATTCTCCACCAATTATCAAGGTAATCTAAAATGCCCTACCCTTAAAATCTATGTGCTTAGGTGGAGCAATCCGATGAAGAAAAAAGAATGAACAAGCCACCGTCTGCTTTAAAGCCAGAAGACCTAAATGAATTAGAAGAGCAGTTGAGTAGCACATGTGCTGTGAGTCAAGTTGCAATCAACCAGGGGGGATACTATGATCCCATGAAAAATATTAAATATTATCCTAAACATGGGCGCAAAGGCTCATATTCTGACCCACCGTTAATTAAGTAAGTACTTGTTAGCAAATAAAGAATCATGAATGAATATGAAAAACAATAGAAAACAAACAAACTAAGAGATCTCTCTTCTATTAACACAGAATAGATTTGCCCTATTACAAGGTCTATGTGTTTAAGAAAGAGAAGGATGACAATAATAGTACTGAGGTGATAAAACAGATTGTGAAAAACTTTCTGGAATTGAAACGTGTTTACCGTGAGGAAACTTCGACAGCTTCGACGAGTCAGAAACGGCCGCGTTCCCCTGATCCTGACTTACCTCGTAGAACAAGTCTGCCTCATGGCGCTGGCCCGTCGCATGGGGTCTGATCCTGGCCCAGTTCCGCCCGCTTCCCGGCCACACCGATGCACCAGCCACTGCCACTGTTCCTGCGAACAGTAATGCGAGACGCCGGCCTGTCCTTCATGCTTATTGGTCGTTTAACCCTTCATACTGTCGTTTAATTAAAAGCTTACTTCGAATGATTCCCTTACATGCGTTTCCCTTTTTTCCTATGCATACCTGTTTCGATGTACCTCGCACCCCTATCACATGTAGGCTTGTTATAAACAGAATTTTCCGACAAGGAAGATGGTGTCTCTAGACATTTCCATATTTGTTCATGGTTAGAAAAGTCCAGTTTTAGGTCCAAAGTTTGATGTGGAGAGCAGCCCCGCACGCGCTGTGCACCTGAAATATGACGATTACAACTGTAAGGACTGCGGCGCACGCACAGGCCGTGATACACTCCACTCCAGCGCCAGGG
>NW_026270779.1:4586-6586 GCF_000697945.3 Frankliniella occidentalis | reverse complement strand
GATAATTAAGATAATTTGAAACAAGAAATGTTGCTTTAAATTTCTCTATAAATCCCCAAAGACCTGTGCCTGTACAGGTTATAATGTCTATTACATGGAAACCAAGTACCTTTGTTTACAAACATCCCCTAGCATAAACACTAAATTAGAATTCAATTTTCACAGAAAAGTAAACTGAAATCAAAAGAAAAGACCTACGGCGTGCTTTGGGCGAATAGAATCCTCGTCAAAGCGCACGGGTCCCGACGCGAATACGGCAAAGAAGTATTTATTGACTAGTCGAGAGAGAGGGAGAGAGAGCCTAGGCTCCGACCCAAGCGGTCGAAGCACTAACCCTGCTAGTTACAAGGTCAAGCTTGCATTGTCATCCGCCCCGAATCCCGGGGCAGGACCTCCCGACGCCAGTCAACGCAGCCGCGGGTGCGCCTCCTCGCCTCCTTCGACTCTGACGCGGACTTGACGCGGGGACATAACCCTCGCGCCTGTAGCGGAGCACTCTAGACGAACATAACCTCACTCCGGCGCGTCCGTCTGGCCACGGCGGCGGCGGCGGCGGTAGCGGTGGTGGTGGCGGCGGTAGCAGCGGCAGCAGCGGTGACAGCACGCGCCACGCGCCGCCACCCCACTCCCCGCGATCAGCTGTGGCCGGGGCGTCGCGCCAAGTGAAGGGTCAGGGAGGGAGAGATAGTAGTGAAGTAGTGTCAAGAGCCGCTCTATGGTCTAGAGACCGGTCTAGACAGTGAGCGCCCTGGTCTTGGACCCCGACTTGGCGATAAAGCACTACCAAACGGCCTGACCGAGGACGGCGGTGGCCCTGGCTGACCCGCGACACGGACCGCAACACGAACCTCGGAGCGACGTGGAGCCAGCGAGCCCGCGCAGGGTGACAGGAGAGCACTGACGGCCGCGCGGCCGCGGGCCCGCGGACCCGCCGTAGGCAACCCGTCCGGCCTTCGCGTCCAGCAGCTCGCGGGGGGTTCGCCGTCGCTCGGCTCGGCCCGACTCGGCCCCAGACTCGGAGCGTCCCGTCGTTGCGTTGTACCACGCAGTAAAATGGTTGTACTGGACGCGTGTGTGGTGGGTGGGGGAGGGGCCGTCATCGACAAGCCCAGCAGCGCGAGCCCGCGGTTGTCGTCAAGCCCGTCGGCGCCGGGGACAGTTGTGTTTCTTATTCTTCTAAGCCCCATGTGGACACATCTCTTTAGAGTCTGCTCCTGTGTCTCTTCTCTTCACGGCGAGAGAGGTACACAGGGTGGCCCACATACCCCTACCGTTATTTTGCTTGTGCTGTACCGCATGCAGGAGTACGTGCGGGTTGCATATTCGCACGGCGCCACGGTGAGCGACGGAGGCCAGCTCACATGCACGCATGCGTGCGGTACTTACAGTACACTCGTGGCGTCGTACTGTACCAGGTGGCTGGTTAACCACGGCACCCTGACCCCTGACCATTGCGGGCCGGGCGAGTAGTGGGCAACCCGCCCGCCCATGTAGGAACGCGGTACAGCATAACCACGGGGGGTTAATCAGCCACCTGGTAAATCAACCTCGGCCTTATGCCTGATGTGAGTATATGGAGTACACAGAGGCAGAAACTTCCCAGACAGAGATAGACGGATGCGAGCCATTTTCGGTCACTGGAGTATGAGGCTTTGCTATCGTTTAGCCAACAAGCTCTCCCCATTCGTCCCGCTCGCGATAAGCTTCCAGTCCAGCACTTCCCTTCCTAAGCAGGAAGCGCAGCCGGCACGCGGCGACCGCCGGAAGAGGGCCGTCGAGAGTTCTTAAGCGCGTTTACACTTAAATCGTTACCCTGCTGTCACGTCATCGCTCGGCTCGCGGTATCTTCATTTTGCGCACCCGAATAAACGTGGAACTACTGCTTTTCGTAACGTGGTAAAAGATGGGGGGGGGGGGGCTGCCCGAGAGATGGCCTACCGCCCGAGTAGGGTACCGATGAAAGCCCGTCCCCCGTCGTCTGATAATGCGGCTGATGTCTG
>NW_026270779.1:0-1258 GCF_000697945.3 Frankliniella occidentalis | reverse complement strand
CCCCCTCCCCCACGGGATCCCGCACTCGGCGTGGCCATAACTCACGGTATTAGCTCAAGCGGTATTCCTCCGATACGCCCCTGATAGTGTGGCAGCCCGCGCTGCTCTGAGCCTTTGCGGGCCCCGGGCCCCGGGCCCCTTGAGCAGGGCGAGCAGGAGGAGGATGGAGGATGGATGGGATTGGACCGAGATGGAGATGAAATGCGCGCCGGCGCCGCGGCCGCGCGGGGCCCTGAGCTCGCAGCCGGCGGCGTGTCACGGGGACCCCACGCGGGGCCGGCGCACACCTGCCCGATGCCGACCCGTGGAAAGATGGAAGGAATGCCCGCTTGCGGCGGGGCGGGGCGGGGCGGCCAGGACGAGATCCGATACGGGTCAGACCAGGCCCCGCCTCGGCCCTCCTTGTGGTCACCGAGTGCTCCATCAGCCAGCAGCACCAGCAACAACAACAAGAACAGCCCTGCCGAGCCTGCTCAGGTGCGGGTCCCGGAGGCAGAAAGGGGGACGGTGGAGTGGCGGGGGTTTGTGCGCCCGTACACTCCCACCCTACCACCGCCCGCGGGCAGGCTTTTGGTCATCAGGAAGTGAGGACCAGATTAGCCCGACTGGACGCAATTCGCAAACGTCCTGCTCCTAATTTCCGATGGGTGCGCAGGCAGGCAGGACGGAGCGCGCGACACTACTACCACTAGAACTAGGACCTATGTCCCTTACCGATCTCCCGGAACGAGGCGAGCTGCTGCCAGCAGGTGATGAGCGAGCACGACCCGGACACGCCGTGGCACTTGCACGTCACGCTCGACTTCTTGATCACGGCCTGCGGACACCAAAGAGAAACAAAACACCCACTATTTAGAACACAACACAACCAAAACATTCCAAGAAAAATAAGTCCTGCCTTTCTTGAGGGCGAGAGGAAACACCCACTACTTCTCGCCGTGGACTCCCACACGCACACACATGCCACGCGATCGATTTCCGACCCTTCATAAGTGTCACTCCGGTATGACAAATCGACGCGTCCCTTAATGGAGACGTTCCATGCCGCCCGAGCGAGCGGCCGACCAGCACCGACCAGAACACGCCCCTAATTAATGAAATGGTAAGGGCCAAAGGCGTCGCGTTGTGGCGCGCGCGCGCGGGGCCGAGCAGCCTTCAGGGCCGAGCCGGACCCGGAGGGGTTTGGGATCATCTCCACTCCACGGTTAAGGCCTGCTTCATCATCGAGAGCAGTCTCGCTAGCTAGTCCCCCCCCCCC
>NW_026270778.1:4333-4716 GCF_000697945.3 Frankliniella occidentalis | reverse complement strand
CTTCTCCTCCCTCCTCCTCCTCCCTCCCTCTCCTCCCTTCCCCTTCTCTTCCTCCTGCTCCTCTTCCTCGTCTTCTCTCCACCTCCCCCTTTCCTTTCACCATTTCTGCTCCCTCCCCTCTCATTTCTCCTCCTCTCTCTTTTCTGCTCCCTCCCCTCCCATTTCTCCTCCCCACCCCCTCCTCCCGACACCTGTCGTCCAGATGGGTTTTGCTCTGTCGGGCGAAGAATTTCCGCCAAGCGAATATACCTGGAGTGTAATTATTTCTCGTTATGAGTGAGGAGGGAAGGGATGGGGTGGGCGGCAAGAGAAACGGGGCAGCGCACAGACTGTTCGGACGTTCGTCAGTTGTGCGGGCGGTCAGGGGTGGGGGAGCGGCAGGG
>NW_026270778.1:0-1873 GCF_000697945.3 Frankliniella occidentalis | reverse complement strand
GGGTGGTATTTCTAAAAAGCTTAAGAGGAAATATCGGTGTGACCCGAGTGAGCGGCGAGCCGAGGGGCGCGGGTGTGGTCGTGTGTTCTGTTCTGTTCCGCGGATCGGACAGCAGCGCGGGCAGACATGCGATCCCTGTAATTATTTTTCAATATCGTATTATATATGGTTTTCATGTTTATTGTTTTATGTGTTGTTTGTGTTTTTTATTTTGTTTTGTTTTTTCGCGGAAGGGAATATAATGCGGCAGCATATACGCGTTTCAGAGGTGACTGGTGGCGATGGCGGACGGGTGCCGCCGATGGGGGTTGGTGGCATAGCAGAAGAAGGAAGGGGTTAAAGGGGTGGGGGCGGGGCGGGCGGGGGCGCTAAACTGCGCATCGCCGTGCGGATAACGTCATCCTCGATTACCGAAATGAAAAAGCGAGATGTACTGCGGGGACAATTAGTGCTCCAGCCCGACAAGTGTGACCGATGCCACGTGGCGTGGCTGGGCGTGGTGGTCGGGTGCTGCCTGGCGTGGCGTGGCGGGCTGGGGTGCAGCTGAGGGGTGCGTCTCTCGGCCGGCCGGCCGGCTCGCAGTGCACATCTCATTGCAAGCTCCCTCACCGCTCTTTCGCCCTCCCTCTCCTCCCTGCTGATCACTTTCCCTCCCCCTCTTTATCACGTTCTCTCTTCTCAATTCTTAGCCCTTTCGCATTCTCTTCTGCAAACTGTTTGCAATTGCAAATCGCTCACCTAGAATAGCCCGGACTCGCGATGGACATTTATTGCTTATCCTATTTGAAATCTGCCTTCTTTGCATTCTGCAAGAACATTTGCTCAGTTAACTGACTTGTGATTACAAAAAGAAAGTGGTTTTTCGGGTGCATGAGTTTGTCGGATAGAGTTTCAGGCGTCAGGTTTGTTTTGGCGCATCATGCAGACTTTTGAAACTTGAGGAACAGCCGACTTCGTCTCGTTTCTAAACCGTGTTTTCTGTAATCTTAATATGAATACATATCTGTTTCCCCCTAAAATAGCAAAAAACAAACAAGAATAAGTTTTTTGTTTGTTTTATTTTTTTCTTTTTGTTTTAAAAATGCGTTAAAATGTATGTCTCTTGCGTCGGTTTTATGCTTTTCAGAAGAGTTGTGGCTGTTGTAGGGTACCGCAATTGCTAATACTGGCGTGAGAACTCTGACCTAAAAAGAGCGAGAATTTTTCTCCTTGCTCCCTTACAGTGATGATTTAGCAACCTCGCTCTTATTGAGAATGATTTTTAAATCTCACTCGAATCAAGAGAGATTAACTTCAGAAATACTCACTCAAAAAGAGCGAGGTTTCCCAATTATCAGTCAAATAGAGTGAAATTTCTTAATCTATTGCTCTAATCAAGTGAGGAAATCCGAGGAAATCAAACCGCCCCCCCGGGGACGTGTGGTAGGGATGTATCGGGGTGAGTCGGGGTGAGTGCGGGTTGCGGGTGTGGTGAATGTGAATGGCGACTCCGTGACAGAGAAGGCATCAGCGAAAGTAAATTGATTTATCAGTTTTCGAGTTTTGCCGCGCGTTTCGCAGCGGCAGTGCGCGAAGCGAAGCGCTGTCATTACACAATGTTCGCCATCTCATGTGAACTCGTAATTCACGACAAACATAGACGCGGACGCTGTGGACGTTAGATACAAGAGACGGGCGCGCATGTAGACGGAGATGCACCGGGCAGACAGACAAACACTGACGGACACAAACTCGCGTCTAAGCAATGCTGCGGCGCGTTGCAGGCGCTCGCCGCCGCCACAGCAAAAGCACCCAGCAAAAGAAAGCGAAACAAAGAAACGCGTCTGCCCCGTGCCGAGCCGCAACCAGTGGAACATATGGGTCCAGACCGTTT
>NW_026270777.1:5339-6328 GCF_000697945.3 Frankliniella occidentalis | reverse complement strand
GCTTTTAGTGTGCAAGGTGGGGGAGGGGGGGGTCGGCTTTTGTGACTGTTCGTGTCATGGTGGGGGGTCGGCTTTTGTGACTGTGCGTGACATGGTGGGGGGTCGGCTTTTGTGACTGTGCGTGACATGGTGGGGGGGGGGGGCAAAAAGTGGCCTGAATCGCGTGACGTAATATGTTGGCGACCCCTTGTGCGACGCTCCCTTCTGATCGAACCAAGCGTGGAGTGCATTATGCATTCTGAAGTATACACACTAAAAGCTTATGAACAGCTTTATTCATAGCTTACTGGGTTCTGTGTACGTGCTCTCCTCAGCCATTTTGTAATACGCCAGTATGAACAAATTTGTTTATACCGGCGTATTTTAAAATGCGCAAGCCGAGCTCGTACACAGAACTCAGAAACCTATGAATAAAATTGTTCATAAACTTTTAGTGTGTAAATATCAAACGAAGCGTCGTACAATTGCTTAGTGGTCCTTACCTCCAGCGTAACAGGCTTCGTGAGGTGGCGTGCTTTCCTAGGCAGGCTCTAAAAACATGTATGCGTTCTTTGCTGAATACCTATATGTATGCAGCCAATAGTGAGTAAGTACATGCTTAGGTACTCACTACGGCACATATCCTTTAGCTTACACAGTAAAAGCTTGCGAACATTTTTATGCATAGCTTTTTAAGTTCTGTGTACGTGCTCTGCTTACGCATTTTTTAATGCGCCAGTAGGAACAAATTTGTCCAGACCGGCGCATTTAAAAATGAGTAAGCAGAGCACGTACTCAGAACTCAGTAAGCTATGAAAAAGAACGTTCATAAGCTTTTAGTGTGCGAGGCGTAGCCGGAACCAAAACAAAGCAACAAAAGCAACAAAAGAAAAACTACGCTGCGTCCAAAAAGTAGTAATTGACAGTGTTCCAATCTATGGGCAGCCTTTATATACACCTACGCAGTCATGTAGCACTTCCAAAAAGAACTTAAATCGCGATAGAAAGCA
>NW_026270777.1:0-304 GCF_000697945.3 Frankliniella occidentalis | reverse complement strand
GAATATTTTGAATATCTTGTGAATATTCGCAAATATCACCTGAATACCTATTAGATATTAACCAGCGGGTGCACCGTGAATAGTCGAAGTTGATGCCCCCTCGAACGCATCTTGCTGTGGACAAAAAAGTCCATTGGAATCTAGTGTGGATATTTCGCTTTGACGCACACTGGATCTAAAGAGGAACAGCTATTCTCCCTGTACTCTTTCCTCCCTGGGACTGAATCGCTGACGTCGACGACGTTCTCGAACCAGCCTCAAGGGCGGTCGACCCCTAGTGCCCACAATAAATCTGAAAGAACTA
>NW_026270776.1:5583-6257 GCF_000697945.3 Frankliniella occidentalis | reverse complement strand
CGCGCCCGTGGCGTGAGCAATGGTTCCCCCCGGGGCCGGAACCCCCCTGTCCCTCCCCGGGCCCCCCTCCGGGCCCCTCAGCGACACACGACCATTTTAATTCGCGCAGTCCGCACGCTTTTTTATTCCGGCCGCGCACCGCCGTTTTGCGAGAAATGTTAGGAGGTTCTGGAGCGCGTCTTCGCTCGCACGCTCGCTCTCCAGAGGAGCTGCTGCTGGAGTTTGCGTCCTGGGACGCTCTCGCTCTTCTGAAGTTGCTTCGGGGCACCTTTTGCTCGCTTGCTGTCTAGGAGCCAGTATCTTGAAACCGCTTTGGTGCTAACAAGAGAGCGGAAGTGCGAAGCAACGAACCGACGCGCGGCACCTTGCTGGCTGCGAATGCGTTTGAAAGCCGACCCTCACCGCAGGGTGGGTCCGAGGCTCGGTCCGAGGTCAGCGCGCGGCCCGGTATGGGTATATGCAATGCAGCCCGCAGCGCTGGTTGAGCGGGCATCTCCGCAGGTGGTGCATCTCCAAGAAGATGCTCGAGTTCGGCCGGCCCGCCTCTCTCTGGCTCGGGAGCAAGTTGGCGGTAAAAGCGATGTGCCCGGCCCGGGCGGGGGAGGCATTTTACAGCTCGGCTGCTGTGCTGCTGCAAGTTGTGGCGAATGGTGGCGGGGCGGGCGGGGCGGGCT
>NW_026270776.1:0-933 GCF_000697945.3 Frankliniella occidentalis | reverse complement strand
CGCCGCCCCCCGCGCCGCCCCCCAGGTGGGTCGCGGTGCGGTGCATGCCAATGGGCGGCGCGCAGCCACCCCCGGGATATCGGATATTGGGTGCAGAGCACAGACGGTCACCTGTGGGTTCCCCACCCCCTCTCTCTGTGTGTGTGCGTGCGTCGGGCGCTTGTTTAGCTTTTGGCCACTCTCTTTTTAGACAGTCTCCAAGACTGTGTCGACTGCGGAAGGAAAAGTGCCCCGCCCCCTCGCCTCGACCATCCTCGTTTATCTTTTCATTTGTTGCCGTTTGACTTTGACGTCGCTGTCCTGCTGCTCGGGGACACGGACGGCCACAGCGCTGTGCTCACCCCACAAAGTGGGGCACGACGACGGCAGGCGGACAGGAAGGACGAGCATGGCCCCGCGCTGACTGCAGCCGAGTCGATCAGGACAATGCATCTCCAAGTCAAGCAGCTCCGTCTCTGCGTAGAAGTAGAAATGTTGATGCCGCACGTTGTGCGACGGGGTGGGGGGTGGCGTGGCCTGGCGTGGCCTGGCGTGGCCTGGCGTGGCCTGGCGTGGCCTGGCGTGGCCTGGCGTGGCCTGGCGTGGTACGGGCGCACTGGGTCACGCGCACGTGCGCGGGAGGGGGGTAGATAGAAGTTCGGCGATTACATGCGGCCCAAGTTAGTCGCCGCGGGCTATGCATACTAACGGCCCTTGGTCAGGCGGCTCTGGTCGGCCTGGCCCTCGCTATCCTGCTGCTGCTGGGCTGCCATCGGCCCCACCGAACCACCTGTTCGAGTACCCCACCGCTCCCCCGCCCCTGGTCTGCTCCGCTGCTGTGGAGCACACAATTTTCTGCGTCGCCCTTTTCTTTCCCTTCTGTCTCCCCCCCCTGCCCACCCACACCACCGTTCTCGGGGGCGTTCGCTATTTACCCTCCACTTGGTCGCCCAC
>NW_026270775.1:5565-7114 GCF_000697945.3 Frankliniella occidentalis | reverse complement strand
CCCCCCCCCATTCCAATTCCCTCCACCTCGTCCCCACTCATCCCGAGACCGGACCAGCCGCGCCGCTGCTGGCTGGGGTCCGTGCGAACTTGCACGCATGAGGGACCCGTGACGGCGCGACGTCCAGAAATTCCACGCAGTCACAGGTTGGCCACTCGTGTCCGACACGAGCAGCACGAGGCCGACGGCGCCGCCGCCGTGGGCTGCACCAAGGGCACGCCGTCGTACGTCTGCAAGGCGCCGCTCTTGTTTGCGATGCCGAGTGCCCGGTGTGTGGCCACATGGTGGTCACGTCACGTACAGGCATCGGCCGCCGAAGGCTCTGCCGGTTAGTGGCTAAGAAGTATAAGGACTTGACCCGGGAATCTTTGCTTTGAGACTGTATCATTAAAGTCTAAAAAACTAACTATTACTTATTCCATTGGTTTCTCCAAATACTCGATGAACCCAGCTTGGCGCGCGCAAATCCTAATCCCAAAAAAATCCCCAAACCCAATCCCGCCCGTATAATCACCGCACGGGGCACGTGCAAAGCCCCATTTCCAGTGTGAGGCCTAGCACTCGAGCAGCGGAGCAGTGGCTCCAGCAGGGTCAGGGCCTAGCAGGGTTTTGGCCAGCGGCCCCGCCTCGGTGCCATCCTGATGGTCTCGGCGGAGTCCTTCTAAAATACTATCGTCTTTTCACCTCGTCATGGGCCCCTTTGCAAATCCCTGAGCGGGGCTCAACGTGGGTGGAAGCGTCCGACTTATGCCATGCCACCCGGCCTCGTGCCAGGACGGCAACGCTGCGCATGGGTCAGCGGAGACACGCGGGAGGGGGTGGCGTCGGCGTCAGAATTACGACCGGCCTCTCGGAATGCCGAGCGGGGTCTGCTCTGCTTGGCGCGCGCAAATCCCAATCCCAAAAAAAATCCCCAAACCCAATCCCGCCCGCATAATCACCGCACGGGGCACGTGCAAAGCCCCATTTCCCGTGTGAGGCCTAGCACTCGAGCAGCGGAGCAGTGGCTCCAGCAGGGCCAGGGCCTAGCAGGGTTTCGGCCAGCGGCCCCGCCCCGCTCACCTTCACCCTCGTGGGATCGAATCGCGTTTCCCTACCCCTACATGTCATATGCCGGGGGAGGTCCAGCCAGCAGCCAGCTGCAGCACGAGCAGGCGATGGAGCTGCAGCGCAGCCGGGAATGCAAATTGACGAGCTGCTCTCCAGAGATTCGTCGAACCCGACAACAGCATCTCGCTGTCAAGAACACTGCCAAAGTCTGTCGGTATGAGCTCTCAGATCAGAGCGCCTGATAGGTGGGCAACATGTCACCTGCAGTGCACTGCGGGCTGGCCTACCTGAGTCTCGCAGGCGCCCCCAGCTCCCACAACATGCAGAATGAATTTGAGACAATAAACGGCACGCCGGACGATCCCAATAGGGCTGCGCAGCACGAAGTTTATTTCCGTAGTTTATCTTCTTCGCGCTGTTCAAAATGTCAAAATGAGACATTAACGACCCTCGAAGACGAGGGACGAGGTGCAGTTCCTTCAATTGCAACTGCGACGCT
>NW_026270775.1:0-1436 GCF_000697945.3 Frankliniella occidentalis | reverse complement strand
GCGCGCTGCAGGTCCTTGAGCAGCTGCTCCTGCTCAAGGCGCGCGCAGCACAGCTGCAGGTCGCATGCTGTGGTTCGTGTCCAACCAGACCTGCACCGCGGGCACCGCGCCGCAGCTGCTGCACCACGGCGCCTCTGACGCCCCGGGTCCCAAGGGGGCGCGGCCCAACCGGAGGACGAGGGCGGCCCGCGCCCAGCGCGTCCAGCGCGCCCAGGAGTAAGAACGCCCCTTCGAGGCCGCCGCCACGGACATCACCTCAGGGGGCGTGGACGCCCCGCGCCGCGGGAGAGAGGGGAGCGCCGCGGCCGCCAAAGGACGCGCCGCCGACCTGCCCTCCCAACGTCAGCGCGACGACGCGGGGACACCGAGGACGCAGGTGATCGAGGAGGGGCCGTGGACTTCCGCGAAGACGACGCCGATCCACGCCGAGCCCTGGAGCACAGCCGTGCCCGGGCTGAGCCTCCCTCAGCCGCCGCCCGCGACGCGAGCACGGCGACCACCGCGAGGCTGTAGTGGGCAGCGAAGCCTTCCTGGCCTGCGCGGGCGCACCCCGGGGTGCGGCCGCCCAGCTGCAGCAGGTCCAGGGGAGCCCGTGTACATATGTATCTACTCTGGTGAGTTGCCCGCTGCGCCGCCGCGCTTCTCCAAAGGTCATCTGGCGATCTTGTGAACCGAAGCACGCCGCCGCGCCACCCCGCCAGCGTAACCGGTCATCGAGGGAGGGGTTGGGGGCGCGACAGGGCGAGAGGGACAGTCGCAGGTGCGCAACTCCAGGGTCATTGTGGCGACCTGAGAATTGTGGCCAGCTCCGCGCAAGGTCCTCTCCCCGCCCGCTTTGTAAGTTCAGTTACTGGCCAAGCTGACGGGTACTATCACCTCTCCCAAGTCCAGCTGGATCTTGGCGAGCACGGGCCGTGCAGCACCAGTGGCGGCACCGGGTGTCTCGGCAGTGTTCAAGACGAATATCAGCTGATTCATGTTCAGTTGTTCCTCCGGCAGCGGCGGCGGTGGCAGCGGGTGTCCCAAAGTCAAGTAAATCTATGTTCTTGTCCCGAGAACATGCTTTTCTGGGTGTGGCTGGCGCGAAGCATGGAGGACTCTTCCGCAATAAATGTTGCCCAGGTCGACGCTTCTTGCGGCAAGCGCAGAGGGTGTCGGACTGCGTGGTGCGTGCTGCGTTGTCCTGTAGCAGGAAGCCGTTATCACACGGGCGCCGTATCGCTTCGACGCTGCAGAGTGACATTCCCCCGTCGGGGGTCCGTCCGGCTCACGGTCCGGCTGGCTAAGCTGAAGGTGATTTACGCGTATTTCACATTTTAAGATGCGATAGTCACTTGTTTCTGACTAACTGACTAGGGCGCCGATAAAATACTGTATCACCGCTGTACCGGGGGGAAAAGTTGGCTATAACTGACTTCGTTTCTTGGATTTCTGGG
>NW_026270774.1:6534-7689 GCF_000697945.3 Frankliniella occidentalis | reverse complement strand
TCTCCGTGCCCCCTGACCTACCTCCCCGACTCTCCCGCGTTCCGGCAGCTGGGCGCACGGCGGCGCGCGAGAGCTGCCCCGGGGCGCCGTGGCTGTTAGGCAGAGCCGCTGAGCGGGCGCGCACGCCTGGCTGCTAGCGCTGCGCTCGCAGGGGCGCTGCACGGCCTGCCGCGGGGTTTAGAGCCGCACCACCGCTCCTGCCTCCGCCAGCGCCCCCGATCGCCCCACCCGCCCCCGTCCCGTACCGCTCCCCGCCGCTACACCCCTCCCCCAACGTGCTTGGTTGAAAACGTTGCGATTAAAGGGGTCAGTGAGTAGGGGAAATGAAAATAAAAAGCGGGAAAAGAGCAGCGGGAGAACGGGTGTATGACGGCGCAGGCACACGGTACGGTGCGGGACATGGACGCGGACGTGCACCCGATTCCGCCCGCACTGTGACAAGTAGTCCCCCCCCTCTCCCTCTCTCCTCCACTAACGAATGCCAATCACCTATGAGTGGATGGAATAAGGACAGAGTTATACGAAAGCGCTATGCAGAATCACCCCAACCAGAACCAGAAAAGCGTATACTTGGACCGCAGGCGCATTGGGCTTTGAATCGAGTGCAATATACTTGATTGGCACAAGTTCAAGAACCGTGTTCTTGATTTGCAAGTTAAAATCAACCCCGATTTGTTTCTCAAACCGTTCTCTACGCACTTGACAGGAAACCCATGCTCTCGTGTGAAGTCCAAATTGAGCTTGGATTAAGAAACCAATGAGTTCTGCAGATCTAGTAAAGTACCATGCGCTTGATCCAAGAACAAGCTTTACTGGGAGTTCTGGGCGCGTGGGGGCAGGGTAGGGGTGGGTACACTGTAAAATCAAGATGTTCTATGAGTAACCGCCTTAGTCGCTTGCACCCAAAAAGAGAGCGCCTTGAGGCGGTTACTCATAGCACGCCTAAGTCGCTTCCCCGTAAGAACACCTTCGCAGCAGTGGGCCATTGGAATGGCATGGCATTCAATGGGGAGGTCATCACAAATATTTACAAATACACTGGACAAGCTGTTTAGCCACAGCGCATCTTGGTCTTATTGGACCAGAGGCTTTACGAGGGGCGTGCTCTCACAGCACGCCTTGGTTAGTGGCCGCAATCCAGAACAGCAGGGCACA
>NW_026270774.1:0-1144 GCF_000697945.3 Frankliniella occidentalis | reverse complement strand
GGGGGCCCCCCCCTCCCCCCCTCTCTCTCTCTCTCTGTTTCCCTCTTTCTCTACCATTTCACGGAATCGGGTCTTTGTGCTGTCGAACGCACGCACACGCGCGAGCGTGGACGACGAGGAGACACGCAGCAGCACGGTGTCTCGTGTCTCTCGTTATCACCACCGGCAGCACTTAAAGCCCTCGAGCACAAGAGTAAACCCAAGCATGTGGTGTGTGTGTGGGGGGGGGGGGGTATCACACACTACACACCTCTACCTTTAGCTGTGTTAATTGTAGAATTCGCCATCGCCACACTAAAATGCACAAGTAGTGCGTGTGCGTAATGATTCCATTGAATTTGTGGCATTCAAAAACGCGCATTCACACTTTTGTGATCTTTTTCGAATGGGAATCGCACACCTAGAAGTGTGCTTAATTCACACACTTTAGTTTCCTGTAGATAAACGATGACCGCCCCAGCCGATATAGGTTCCGGAGAGGGTGAAATAACCCTTTAGGGACGTGGGGGAAAAAGTAAAGTGGGGGGTGAGCGGGGTGGAGAGGATGTGATTGCGATCTAGCCGCAGGCGGTTCACACCGTGCTTCCCGCGGGCCGAGTCCGCCAGGGCCTCGCTGGGCCAAGCCGTCGCCCTCCCCTCGACCTCGACGCCACGCCACGCCCGACGCCGCCAACACGCAGACGGAGTCCGATTTCGAGAGCATACACGTAGCTTCCTCGCGCTCTCTTCATCCCCATCCATTCCATACCCGCCTCCCTCCCCCTCCTCCTCCTCTTCCTACTCACCTCATCGGCCGAAAACCAGGTCGGCCCCATGAAATGGAGGGCCGCCGCCAACCACCACCCGCCGACACCTCGACCATCCCGCCACAGTCGTGCAAAAAGCAGACTGACCAGGCGAGGCTTGGCAATGCGCGGCGTGGCGCGCGCGGGCGCGGTGTGGCGGGACGGGGCTTGGCGGGGTGGGGCGAGTGGGGGTTGTGAAGCAGATTTAATTGCAGCTCGGCAGCATCAACGCGCTCTGGCGCCGGCTCCGAACTCTAAAACACACACACACGTGTGTGAGCCTGGCGTGTAGGAGGTGCCCGCTCTCTCTCTCTCTCTCTCTCTCTCTCTCTCTCTCTCTCTCTCTCTCTCTCTCTCTC
>NW_026270773.1:2340-3309 GCF_000697945.3 Frankliniella occidentalis | reverse complement strand
GGAACGACCGGCGACTGTCGGCTTTTCCCACACACTGTCATTTTTGTCACACCACACCAAATGCACATATTTACTTACCCAGAAAAGCGTGTTCTTGGCCCAAATAAGAAATGTTTTTCGGGAATCGAGAACATTTCTTGGGCAAAGAACACGCTTTTCTGGGTGTTGAAACAAAATTGCAGTATTCAATCTACAAAAACAAAGACGGACCGAGATGAATTCAAGATGGATGATGTAATAGTCGATATACTGTGTTTTTGTGAGTAGACGCACCAATCACAGCAGTCGGAATCTAACGAGGTACTTTTCTGTTTGTCGCTTATAAGAACGTGCGCCTGGTTTGGCGCAAAAATAATCTCGCGTTGACTATAATTGCGCACAACTAACGTCAACTCCGCAAATTACTCTTGGTAGTGTGGCGTCATTGTATAGTGCGCGGTGGAAGTGGCGACTAGGTCTGGCCGGCCGCCGCGCCGCCCCCTGCAGAGGGTGAGAGAGGGGGGGGGGGTCATTGTCATTAGGGGCCGCCCCATTACTCCCCCCTCCCCCTCCCTACGGCGGGCGGGGGTGCGGTGCGCAACTGCGCGACGTTACAACTAGGTGAAGAATAATTTCGAAAGGAGCGAAACTTCCGCACGGGTTCACTTTTGCTCGCCATTAATATCATCATCATTCTCGTCACGAAACGCGGCGCGACGGACGCGTCAGACTGCAAACAATAGAGTCACGATTCCCGCTCCGACGCGGTTTGGTGTCCCGCGTACTCCTCTCTATTTTTGGACAGAATAAAGGCTCCGAGGAAACGCTGAACAGCGAAAACATTAACACCACGATTTCATATTAAAAACGAATGTAATAAAAGGGCTTGGAGTATTTCGACTAAACAGGACATCCCGAAAATTTGTGTGGCCTCTTTTCTTTCCATATGTACTCGATTTAGTTCATTTATCTTTTAAAGAAATGTGTGCG
>NW_026270773.1:0-525 GCF_000697945.3 Frankliniella occidentalis | reverse complement strand
GACAATATTGATCATGGAAATGAAACGACAAGATTTAATTTGTAGTGTGTTTGTAGAGAGCTGCGCTGTCGAGCAGGTGTGCCCCCGCTCTACTGCTAAAGCTGTCGCCCACCCGTAAGATTAACAGGTAGTGGGATTGGGCGGGGAGGGGGAAGGGGGTAGGAGAAAAGGGGGTGAGGGGGTAAGCTTTGCTGCTCGAGACGTGCCGAAAGAGGCGAAGGGGTAAGGGGGAGGGGGAGGTCAGGAGCCATTACCCTGCCTACCGAGGCGGGGGCCGAGGGGGGCGGGGAGCGTGCTATTTTAAGCCCCGTTCGGCTCTGATAGGCCGGCGAGATGTTTCGGCTGATATTAGCCCCGGTGCGCTCCTCACCTTCATCTGCCCCGCGCTGCTCGCCCGGGGGGCGACGCCGCCGCCGCCTCCTCCGACATTCTGGAATCACACAAAACGGAAAGCGTTAGGGAAAAAAACCTTTTTAGGGTTGTTGAAAACAAAAATTTTGTGAAGAAAACTCTTTGGGCACGACG
>NW_026270772.1:7971-9466 GCF_000697945.3 Frankliniella occidentalis | reverse complement strand
CCCCCCCGGCCGCACGTCAGAGGCCCTCTCATCGCCATCATACCAAAGTGCGCTGCCGGGCCATTTGTCTTGGTGGCGGAGGCATGGAGCTTGGCTGGACCGTGGAGGCTGGGCCCGGCGGTCACCTTCGGGAAAACGTTTACTAACTAACGCAGTGGGGAGACACCCAGCAGAGATGTTGACGCCATATTCAGGAGTAGACAGTTTCATGCCAAAAGCTCCAAGGTGAATGTTGTGTTTTTTTTTTCATGTGGCGGAGGAGACACACGTCAGATGTCAGATTCACCCCTCTTCGGACCGCATGTCTTGTCCTCCTCTAGGTCGTCCGACGGGCGAGGCTGACGCGGCGGGCCGGGGTCAGGCCTCGGATTGGATTTGAGTGGTTTTGTGGCGGCGTGTCTCTGACGGGCTCGCGTGGTCGGGCCAGGTCGGCTGGAGGGAGAGGGGGAGAGGGAGGGTGGGAGTCCTCTACATTCCTGAACATTGTGCCGCAGGGTGCGGCGAGGGGCGCGGGGCGGGGGGTCGTTAGGGTGGCCGCCCCCCGCCGCGCCAAGGACATGGAGAGGGGGCTGGTGGCGGCCGTGGTGGCGCGCGGGGAGGCTGAACGGCGTGGGAAGCTCTGGAATTTAGTTAGAGGGCGGTGCGGAAAAGCCCTTTGGCCACCCCAATGAAAAAGGGGAAGGGGGAGCGAGGGTAGAAATGTGCGGGGCTGGGGGGTGATGATGCCCGACGCATTCCAAACAGCCTGCGCTATAACACCTCGCACTCGCACGGCCGGAGGTATGCTAGGCGGGGAGGCTGGGAGGCGTCGTCGTATACGCGCGAGATCGAGGTATTTCTTTTTTTCGACCCGTTCAAAATGCTCTGCCGCCGTTGCCAAACTCAACACTTATAGGAAGTATGGAAATTCGCCTCGGCCATCACTATGCTGCTATACCCTTCGGTTCAATTTGTGGTGCCTTCGGTGCAAGGATGGTCGATAAAGGACGTCCGTTTTTCTCCGATTCATTTCGGCAAGTTTCGGGGGCTTGACGCCTGCGACTGCGAGGGTAGGCCAACCCGCAGTACCAGTATGCACTGCAGGTAGGACATTGCCTGCCTACCAGGTGCTCCAAAAGCTTGAGAGGCTGAGCTTTTCTTGCTCGTAACGGCGATTGACCGACCAGGATGGTCGTACTCTCTAGTTTATCCCATAGTTGCGCGTGTCGCAAAGTGGCCGTCGGCCGAGCCGTCGGCCGTGCCAGCTTGACGTCAGCGTCGAGTTTCTTCTCTCCGTCGACCGCGTCGGCTCGCCCAGCAGAGCGGTCGCGAGCGGGCCCTGAACCCTCTCCCCCGCTCCCCCGGGGGGTGTTTTTAGCTGGCCGTCCTTGTCGGCCCGCCCCGGCCCGCCAGGTGGTGCCCCTCCTCTCTTTGCCCGGAGGCGTTAGCCTTGGCGCCGGCTCCGTAGCACTCTGTAGCCGGAGGCATCGTCGAAGTGACCTTTATCTCCCCCGCC
>NW_026270772.1:0-3336 GCF_000697945.3 Frankliniella occidentalis | reverse complement strand
CCTTATTAACACCGAAATTCATACCTTAATTTTCCTTCGATCATCTTTCAGAGTTTTTGAAGTTGTTGTATAAGTTTGGCAACAACGTGTGAGAAACATCAGTTCTTTCGTAACAATCAAAATCGTTGTATTGCTTATTCAAATATTACAAGATTCCAAGATACATTTATACACTTTATACAGGGGCGCAAACATAAACTTAATAACTATTGCGAAGGCTCGCTACGGGCTGTTTAGCATGTCCCCGAGGAGCCGCTCGATGGGCACGTCCCCTACGGTCTGCCGGAAGAAGAGTTCCTGGAGCGACCTCGAGCTGAGGGCGCGCACCGCGGGCAGCAACAGCAGCAGGCGGCCGAGGCGCGCGCGCCCTCGCACCGAGCAGTACTCGGACATCATGGCGTGCGTCTGGTCGGCCAGCGCCTCCACCTGCAGCCCGTCACCCAGGCCTCGTGCTTCTGGAGGGGAAAGGGAAGAAGCAGGGGTGGTCAGGGGCACTTCACTCGGAAAAATCAGTGTACACCCTCCGCTCTGGCTCCCCGCGCGCCGCCCGTGTGGTAGAAACGGGTCCGTTGCAACAACAGTAAAATCGGTGTGCGCTTGAATTTTAAGTGCCATCACCGCAGATATAGAATTGATCTGCTTGGAATTTAGATGTGAGCGGGGTTAAATTTCTTTTTGCGGTGATGATGATGACCCCTCGGTAGGTTGACCCCATCTGCTGCATGTTACAGCCTCTTCAGGAGGTCATGGCGATTATAGTAGAATTGTAACACTCACCGGCCTTGAACAGTACGAGAGCCTTCAGGCACGCGTACTCGGTGTGGTCGACGCGGAGCGACTGAAAGCGCGCCACGGCCTCCTCCAGGCGCCGAGCATCCTCGGCCAGGACGGAGCGTCGGGATGGTGGCGACACGGCGCCCGCGACCAGGGACTCTGGAAAAGAGAGACGTCGGTCAGATGATGGCCGAAACGGATGTCGGGACGGGTAGGGGTAGGACGAACGTTACCGTGGTGCACGGGGAGCTGCCACTGCGCCGCGCTCAGCACGAAGAGGTCGGGCCAGCCCTCCTCGAGCAGGACGGACTGGTCGGCGCCGGAGAGCTGAAGACGTTCAGGCGTCAGGACTCCATCAAGAGGGTTACATGCACAATACCTGACAATACCGGGTGGCTCTTTCGTTCCGTCTACTTCGGTGGTTAGATGCCCCACATGCATACGTGGGGGCGGGTCGCCTACTCGCTCGGGCTAAGGCACCACAGTCTTCAGCAGACTGATTCCGCAGAGCGCTCAAGGGGAGGTAGGTAGGTGGGATGCCTCATCCACCTCATCCTCACGAGTGCGAAAGACGGGAGCAGTCGCTGTCTCTGTCTCACTCGTGGGAAGGAGGCCTGTCGTCCCCCCTAATACGCTCCCCGGAATCAGTCTGCAAAGGCAAACGCGCCCGTGCGAGCGAGCGGCACAGTCTATTCAAGACGAATAAGGCCGAAGGCGAAACGAGCATTGGGCCGACCACGATCACTGACCTGCAAGAAGGCGGGTATGCTCCGCGCCCACTTGACGGCGAGGAAGAGGATCTTGGCGGCAGACTCGTACACGTTGTCGAAGCAGGCGGGCGGCGGGCAGAACAGGGGGCCGGGGGCCAGCGGGGGCAGCGGGGCATCGCTGGCCAGGACGGTGAGGCGGGGCACGTCGACGCTGAGCGCGGCTAGCGCGGCCGGGGAAGAGGCCGGGGCCTCGGCGCCGCCATTGTCCGGGAGGTTCGCCGGCGAGGGCTGGCCGCGCGCCTCCTCCGAACTCGTCACCTCGTCCTCCTTCTCGCGGGGCAGTGGCCGCCCGGGACTCAGGCTGGGGCCAGGGGCGGCGGTCGGGTGAGGAAAGGGTTGGAAGGAAAGTGGCAGACCTAGGGTAGAACGGCGGTAGAGACGAGCCCTCTAGCGAATCCAGCGGTGAATTCCAAATCGATTTGACTTACCGAATGTCTGGCCGTCGAATATGCCCGGCTTCATGCCGAAGGGCGATGGCGGCGGGTACAAGATGACGGTGGTGTGCATGTCGCCCCCCGCACCGCCCCCGCCCGGCACCGCCCCCAGCCCCGACCCCAGGCTGCTAAGCCCCATGGCGCCGAGGCCCGCCCCCAGGCCGAGGCTCGGCGAGAAGGGGGCGGGACCAGTGGGGCCGGGGCCCCCGAGGTGGGGCCGGCGCGGCAGCGAGTACGCCATGGACATGGGCGCGCCCATGGAGAAGGCGCCGCACGGCGACATGCTGGGGGGCAGCGACCGCGGCGCGCGCTCGTGCTGCACGGCTGAAACAGAGGAAAAGGGTGGAGAGCACTGAGCACCGGGTCAGCTCCCGGGATGGCAATGTCCTGTCACACCTGTAGGGCGCCTGATGAGCTAGCCACTGGCCCGGCGATAAGTCACGCTCATGGCAGTTTAGGGCGCGCATGGCCGCCCGGCCTCGTGGCGAGCGTCATGGACGCTTCCGGTGTGAACCGCCCCTGGACATTATCCTGACACCTCCCCCCCCCCCCCCGGTCACCCATCATGATTGTTTGCTACCAACCGAGGGGGTGGCTTGACCTGTCCGTGTCCGATGCGAAATGACTGTCAAAAACTATATCGATCGAAAATCGGACCATTAACTGGGAAAACTAACGTGACATGTGTCACGTTTCTTGATGCACTCTCGAGAGAACACGTTTCCTGACGCACTCTCCCTCTGATGCGCCTATCCTTTTACATGGAGTAGAGTGCATCAAGAAAGTTCTCTCCTGAGAGTGCATGATGAAAACATGTGACACATGTCACACTTGTTTGTGCGACGTGAACAAAATCGGTGCCATTTCAATATCGCTTCTGGCGGTCATTTCGGGGTTTTGGTTCTGGAGCCGTGTTCTTTCCCAGGAAAGCAACAAAAAACTGTTTGTACAGGATGTAGACTACAATTTTCATGAACCCAGTTCAATTACTTTTGACGCCCACCTAGCGTTTTAGGAGCAGGCTCGACCACTCAAGCCGCGCTCTTATCTGAGCGCTACTATGCGGCCTCTCTTTTCGGCCCGATTCGATTCGCGTGTCTGCACTGGTAACTGTCCGCTTGTGGCCTAACCCCCCTCCACACACACACACACACACCACCCCGCCACACCCCGCCACGTCCCACCGCGTGGCGCCAGCCGCAGCACTGCCGCGACGGGAAGGGGCAGAGGGCAGCGTATCTGCGGACAGGAATCTCGTTACGCTTGAATAAGTCATGTTCGGCAGGTGGCCTGTTCGATGGGGTGGGGCAGCACCGCCGCCAGTGATTGCATGTGTCACTGCATGGCGGAGGGGCGGG
>NW_026270771.1:6205-7021 GCF_000697945.3 Frankliniella occidentalis | reverse complement strand
TTCGCCACGGAGTCATCGGCCGCCGCGGCCACGCTGCTCTTGCGATCCAAGAAGAAGAATCTCCCCTATACTCCCCAATTCCAACCCCCCCCCCCCCCCCCCTCTCGACTCTTTTTGCCAACTCTTTCTATTTTATTTTTTCTTACAAACTTCTCGCGGCTTCTTCTTATCCAGTCGTGTCATCTCCATCACGCTTGTCGCACCTCAAACAGAACCTCTCACTCTCTGTGGCACACTCACACACGCATTCCCCTCTCTCTCTCTCTCTCTCTCTCTCTCTCTCTCTCACACACACACACACACACACACACACACACACACACAGTGTCATTTATATCGCGTGGCACCACCACGGAAACATGTCTGGAATAAATATAACACACACACAAAAAAAAGAAACGGCGCCCCCGCCGAACCCCACACACACACCACTTTCACCGTCACCACCGCCGCCCCACCCCCTGCAGTTGTTACGAATTGCCCTTCGCCGCCAACCCTCCCACACCGTTCGGCAGCGACACACGCCGCCAGCGCACAATGGCAATGGGGCATTTCGATTTCGCACGACGCACAATCACACAAACGGGCACTCGGCACTCGCGGATGGGGACCGCCAGCGAGGGAGGAGCTACATACTCTCACTCTCTTCCTCTCTCTCTCTCTCCTCGCCCCGCTTGCCATCGCTCTCCCTCTCAATTCCTCCCTCTCTGTGTTAACTTTTGTCTGTCCTCCTCCTCCTCCTCCTCCTCCTCCTCCTCCTCTCTCTCTCAAGCAGAACGCGTCTCTACTGGTTGAAGTCTAATTTTAATCATTTAT
>NW_026270771.1:0-355 GCF_000697945.3 Frankliniella occidentalis | reverse complement strand
TTTTATTATTATTTGTTTGATGTGTGTGTCTCCACTGCTGCAAGCTGACGTACCCTAGGAATAACTTCCGCGGCCCCAGGCAGGCCGCGTGGCCCTGGCCCTGGCCGTGACAAAGAGAGGAACCCCACGGCGGCATGGTGCACGACGGCGTGGTGCTCCGTCGTCCCGCGGGCGGTACGATCTACTCCTTAACGGCGTCCTTGCGACACTCACCAGCAGCAGCGCCTCGTGACCACCTCTCTCTCTCTCTCTCCAACCCAACCTCCGGCACCGTCGTGAGTGTTGGGCGGTCGTAATAATCGCACCACGGACACTCGATACAGGCGTGGGTCGTCGTGGCGGGGCGGGGCGGGGC
>NW_026270770.1:5808-6103 GCF_000697945.3 Frankliniella occidentalis | reverse complement strand
TCTTCTGCCAACTAAATTAGGCGTATCTTCAGCTGCCTACCGCGACGTCGTGAAGCGGACGTCGGGAAGGTGCGCCCAATACAGACGAAATCGGGTACTCTGTAAAGTCAGAAACACCATTACGAAAACTATTAGCCAACAGTACCTTTCTTTTTTTCGAGGGGGCAATAACTCCCTTTTGATGTGTAGACACGATTCCTGAAATACTTGATTCCCAGTGATGCCCGCCCGCTTATATTTATTTCTGAGGTTTTCCTCAGTAGAAAACGCATATTTCGACTAATTTGTACCAGTT
>NW_026270770.1:0-798 GCF_000697945.3 Frankliniella occidentalis | reverse complement strand
GGGGGGGGTTAGCTGGGAGGAGAGCGGGGGAGGGGCAGAACGTAGTCCTGTCCTTCGGCCCCCCGATACAACGGCAGGTCTCTTCTCGATACGGGGAGGAGGGGGAAGAAGGAGGGCAGTAGGTGGAGAGGAGCAGGGGTAGGAGTAGGAGGAGCAGGAAGAGCAGTGGGAATAAAAGCAGGAAGAGCAGAGGGAACAAAAGCGGGAAGAGCAGGACGGGCAGCAGGAAGATCAGCAGGTGGAGGGGAGCTGGGGTAGTAGTAGGAGGAGCAGGAAGAGCAGTGGGAACAAAAGCAGGAAGAGCAGGGCGGGCAACAGGGGGAGCAGCAGGAAAAGCAGCAGGATGGGCAGCAGGAGGAGCAGCGGGAAAAGCAGCAGGATGGGCAGTAGGGGGAGCTAGTAGCAGAAGGAGAACGCGGCGGCGGATCGGCGCTCAAAGTCTCTGACGTGCGCCGCGACCACGGGCAATAATATTCCGCGCACGCGCCGCGCCTGGCAGCGCCGCATCGCGCCGCACACACGTACGAACCTTGTCCGGGAGCAACAAAGGGGTCCGGGGCGCGGGGCGGGAGAGGTATTGAGGGAGGGAGGGAGGGAGGGAGCGAGCGAGCGAGAGAGTTCAAGTGACGTCCTCGCTACAACGAACGCTCCCCCCTCCACCGCACCATCGCCGCTAAGGGGCGCCCCTGCGCGGTAGGCAACAGCGACACACACGTGTTTTGCGGCACGGCATAGCGGTCCGCCCCGCCCTTGCGCCCGCCCCCCCCCGACCCCGCCCCCGCCGGAGCGTGCCACGCC
>NW_026270769.1:6655-7158 GCF_000697945.3 Frankliniella occidentalis | reverse complement strand
TGGTGTGTGTAGCAAAATATAAAACGCCATGATAGCAAAAGGAATACCCTGAGATAATTTAAGATCTGAAAGAAGAATATAAAAGAAAAATCCAAAAACTGGCAAAGAAATTTTTTTTTAAGCAAATGGAAGAAGAAAAATGTGATTGAAAGTGAAATTGAAATGCAAAGATTTTTCGGTTGTATGTATCCGAACAAATTACTGATTTAATAAGTTAAAAAATCAAAACAGACTTGAAAAGTGCCTCTATCCATGAAAGCATGTTCAGAAAAGTTAAAATTGACTCAAAATGAATCTGATCTGAGTGAAGATGTACTTTGGACAAGATTTCCAGCCTTATAAAGAAGAAAGATGAGATTTGAAATTAGCTACATAAATTTAGCAATCAAATGTAAAAAATGGAAGCAAGTTCGGGTTGGTACCCCTAATCTTCAAGTTGTGCGGTTGGTTTTGGTTTTATACATGGCTGTGGTGCCCGGTGAGCAGAAGCAAACAAAGATAAG
>NW_026270769.1:0-2175 GCF_000697945.3 Frankliniella occidentalis | reverse complement strand
AAGTAAGTTGTGTGGCAAGTAAGTTGTGTTGCTTAACTTGACAAGGCAGTACTGCATGATATAAATAATAATATAAATGGATCCAAAGTAAAAGTTCAAAGCTTGAACAAAAAGTTGGAAGTTCCAACTTGAGCTTGAGGAAGTTCCACAAGCAAAGTAAAAGTGGCCACGAGTAGAAGTTCTACTCACATTAAAAAAAAAGGGGGTACAAGGTAGAAGTTCTACCAAGTGGAAGTTCCACAAATATAAAATGAAAATAGATGGTAGAAGTTCTACCAAGTGGAAGTTCCACAAATATAAAATTGAAAACAGAGGGTAGAAGTTCTACCATAGTGGAAGTTCCACTAATGTATAATAAAATTGAAAGGTAGATGTTCTACCAGGTAGATGTTCTACCATGTGGATGTTCCACAACATAAATGAAAAGTAGGTAGAAATTCTACCACAAATATAAAAGGCAAAAGGGAGGTGGAAGTTCCACCAGTGGACGTTCCACATAAATTCATTAACCGAAAAAGAAAAAAAAAAACATTATTAGTTGGAGAAATTTGGAAGTACAGGACAGGATTAGAAGTTCTTTCTATTTTACAGAAGCTATTGAGATGGTCTGATTGTTGTTGTTTTGTTGACACAATGATGAACATAATTCAGAAGGGGAATCTGATTGTTGTTGTTTTGTTGCTGCAATGTTGTGCATGATTCAGGAGGGGAACTGAGGACTAATGTGAATCAATGACAAAATTGCAAGTGTTACCTCCAGTGGTACTGAAGTTATTCCAGGTAAAACTGTGAGTGGAGTGTGAACAATTATCTTCAAGTTATTAGTCTGAAATGTGCAATGAGCAAAATTGGAAGCAATGAGTAAAATTGGAAGCAATGAGCAAAAATTGGAAAGGGAAATAATTGTAAGAGGAGTTGTGAAAGCAATATATCATATCAAGTGTTCAACATGGAAAAGATGTTTTGTAGAATTCAAAATTGTGTATATCATTTGTATGGTGTGTTACCTTTGAAGGAAAAAAAAACAGTTTGTGTGTTTGTCATAACTGTGTTATGGTGTCTTTGTCATCAATATGTTTTTGAGTTGGCCTGGTGAGCGTAGAGTTTTCTATAAAAACAAAAGGAATCTAAAAGTTGTATGTATTCATGAAACCAAAAATTTGTGTTTGTCACTGTTCTGACTAGTTGTTTATAATCAATGAACTGTGTTTGAAACATGCTAGTATGAATTGCATTGATAATATAATAAGACTTTCAAATGTTTTAACAGAAATCTATGCGCAGTTTAAACGATGCAAATTTTAAATTGAAATCTTCTCCGACAAATTGTTGTTTGATTTTTCTATTAAAGATCTTGTTTGTTTTCAATAGAAGATATTCTCTGCAATCAGAAGCAGTATATTTAGATCAATATTAACTATTCATAATTGTTATCAGTGAATTTGAATCTGTAAAAGTTCAAAATTTGTGATTTTTGGTGGTACCCAAGTCAGTTTAAGTGGTGTGTGAAAAAGAGTTCTGAATGAAAGTGGAATGGAAGTGATTGTAGTCACTGATCTTTATACTATCCCTCTGGTGTACTAATATGTGGAATGTGCTGTGATATCTATATCTATTGGTAAACTGATCTACTCATTTTTCTCTGATATGATAGAAAATCTTTCGGTATAAAATAATTGCACTTTTGGTGTGATGGTGGTGTGTGAGAATTTGCCCAGAGGAAGGATATGAATGGTATGATACAAGGTATGACTGTTATAAACAGTATGACAAGATTGATATTTTTGGAAGCCAAAGTTAGGCAGTAAAATTGTAAATTTATAAATTAATACAGATGAAAAGTTGTTGTTTTTCCCACTGTTCTAGGTTTTCCCAGGTTTCCTAGTTCTAGTACCCGAATGGGAGTGGTAGTATTCCTGGAGTGTTATATAATAATTTGATGTTATGCGATTGAATGAATTGTTGTAGTATGGTGAAACTCTTGTATACATAATGAGAGATAATGAAATTTTGACTTTTGTAAATGTGTAACCAAAAATTTGAGTAGCAAAATTTGTGTTAATATTAATAACAGTTTTTGTTTTTGTTTTCCCTGCTGGTACATTTGAGACATGTATGCAAAAACTGAGGAGGGGTGTTGGTGTGAGCAGTTTATCATACATGTAAAGGAGTATT
>NW_026270768.1:2760-3231 GCF_000697945.3 Frankliniella occidentalis | reverse complement strand
CTGCAGCGGCGCCGACCCTCCGCCCGTACGATAGGACTGCCAGCTCTCAAACGGCGCAAGAAACGTATCCCAGCGGCATCTCGTAAAACGGGGCCGAACAAAAACGCACGGTGGGGCGGCGGCGCTGGGGAGGCAAGCGAGCGCGCACCTGGTTACGAGTGGGCGCCCCCCGGCCCACCGCCGCCACCCGCGCCCGCTTTAAGAAGAAAATAAATAAAGCATAGAACAACAACCTTTCGGAAGGGGGTGGGTATGGCCCTCCCGCGGGCCTGCAGTGTGCCAAGGTTGGCTACCCGGTGTTATCAGGGGCCAGTCGGCTTTATCGTCACGCATAGCCAGGCCCCGCCCCGCCACGCCCCGCCGGCTGCTCCTGCCGCCGCCAGAGCAGCGCCAGCTCGGCCCCGCCCCGCCGCCCGTCTCCTTAAATGTAAACGCTATTTTCACGCTCCGGCCGGGGCCTGGCCGGGGCCT
>NW_026270768.1:0-1145 GCF_000697945.3 Frankliniella occidentalis | reverse complement strand
CCCCGCCCCGCCCGCACGCACCGCCGCCGCTCCACACCAGCGCCCTGCGCCGGCTCCTCCTCCGGTTCGCCAGCAGCGACGTGACCATATGCACGGCATCGACCGACGGCTCCGCTCGGTAATTGGGTCAACTTATACGTTGGGATGTGGGGCGGGGCGGCAAAGGGTCGATAGAGCCCAATCAGTGATCAGCCGATGGCACCCCTTTCTTAACGCCAACGCCACGCCACGGCCCATCATAAGAACCACACCCACATACGCGCGAATCAACAACCAGAAAAATTGAACATTGGTTCAAAAAGTTGTCGGTAAACAAAAACTTTTGTTGCATTTATGCAAGGCAAATTTCGTGATTCTTGTAAGGAATTCCAATTGTTTCCAAGGGCACAACGATGATTTAACGTAATTTTTGTCATAGGTAACAGGTATTTAATTATTTAATAAATAAAGAAACCTTGGAATTTCTAATAGAAACTTTTCTTGATTCAGTTGCATTTTATCTTGTTTCAAGATATAGATTTCCTGAATGATCTATTCCACCATTTATGCTTAGTTTCTTCGTTGAACACATCCTCATGTGGGTAGTAATGCACGCAAGTTGTATTCTTTTCAAGCTTCGTATGCAGATGAGGTCAATAAGAGATCGGACAGAATATACGCCCGTCATTTGCAGTTACGAACCTGCTTAGTTCAGCCTCTACGCGCTGTCATAGCGCCTGGTGGGTAGGCAACACCGTGCCTGCAGAGCATGCGTGTATTGCGGGCTGGCCTATCCCGAGTTTCGCAGGCGTCGAGCTAACGTAATTAAACCCATGGTTTTGAGAAAAACGGATGTACTTTTCTGAATAAATTGCTTCAAGAAAGTGCGACTCGGAAAAATACTGAACTACTATAGTCCTTTGGTTTACACCCAGTATCAAATGAACCTGGAAGCATTTCGAAAGAATGGGCGGGCATAATGACATGTTTTAGCAGGGGCGTCGACACCGGGAAGCAAGGGCTTGAGAAAGGGGTATGAAAATACCACACCGGCAGGCAGCGGCGGCAGCGCTGCAGCGGCGCCGACCCTCCGCCCGTACGATAGGACTGCCAGCTCTCAAACGGCGCAAGAAACGTATCCCAGCGGCATCTCGTAAAACGGGGCC
>NW_026270767.1:4436-9349 GCF_000697945.3 Frankliniella occidentalis | reverse complement strand
TATAATACCTAAGTCCTATTATGTTTCATCTTAGATAGTATTTCCTATTAGTTACTCTCTTGAATTGAGAGAAAAGAATTGTAATACACTATTTATTCATTAATTTACTTTCCTATATTGGTTGGTATCACATTTCTTGTAGCTTCCTATTTGATTTGTGTTCTTACAAATTTGAAAATTCTGTAACATGTGACCATTTTGCATGGACAACTGTTGGTTACTGTATATATTGGATCTCTCGAATTTTTACTTTGCTGCTTATTCATGTATTGTCCACAAAATATGTTAGTGCCTTATTTGTCACTTGTTTTCTTAGCATCGTTTACTTGTTTAGAGTCTATTGTCATTTGCCCTGTTATCCTCTGTCTGCAACATGAATTTGTACCTCCAGGACTGTAGAAATACTAAAAGAGAATTCAAACTAAGTCATATTTTCCAGCAACTGTCTACATCTTTGCCTCTATCAGAATTATTTTAACTATTTCATGATGATAAATTTTAACTTTTATTTTTTGTGCATCTCCTACATCTTTTTTTCATAAGAATAACCCAGATTATATTATCTATCAACTTCCTGAATGCTTTACACTTGCTGAGAAGGCCCCTTGTGTGTTGCTAGTCATTGAAGTCATTGCGGTAATCCTTACTAGTATCATGAATTTGAGCTTAAAATTAAGCCTTGTTTTATCCTTCAACAATCTCTCATAAGTTATTTAATTATATTTTATCCTGGTTATGTTATGAACTCAAGGGAGTAAATCAGCAAACACCAATGCCGATGGGGTGACCCTGACTATGTTAACAGATAAGTACTCCTTGCTATAAACTTTAAACTTTTCTTTCCGTTAAAAAAACAAAACAATTTTCAAAACTTTCTCATTTATGCATCTTGTAAACTTCAAGCTAAGTATATTTTCAGGATATTTTTTCTCTCACTACTGCTGTACCAGATTTTGCTTTTGGGTGTGCATTGTGATAAGTGCTTTTATAATTATTGTCAACATTCCGATGAATTGCTTATTAGAAACCACAGCTGACTATCTATGGCCTATGGAGTTGGTTTTCTTGCCTGCTGCTCATATCTTTTGAAGAAAAGTAGCTAGGATTTGGGATATGGATGTTTGATATGCCATTAATTTATTTATGTATGATACATGTTTTTCAACTCGCTGGTGGCATTGAGTCAACTTACCTTTTGTTGCCATTTCTTAATTTTGATTCCCACAAAATTCATTCAGCTGTGTTACTTTCCTTTTGTGTTTTTGTGGGCTTGTTAATATGTCTCAGTTTAGCTGTGATTAACTAGGGAGCTATTGACAGTCTTCTCTTTGTTTCCTTTGGTTAACTATGTGTTGCATGAAAAAATATTACCTGTTTATGGTGCTTGTGAAGGATACCTTTGCAGCAGAGACGAGCATTTTAGCGATTCTGAGTGACCGCTGAGACCGACGCGCGGTCACCGCCTGGCCAGGTGGGAGGAGCACCTTTCCGCCGGTCTCGACGGTTGTTCACAATCGCTGAAATGCTCATCTCCGCTTTGCAGCCTTTGGAAAGAATAAACCAGTCTGTTACCCATTGTTCATAATTAAATTACATTGGCAGCCAAACACAAATGTTAATAAATATCTAAAACAGAAATATCATGTTTTGTCTCTAAGTATTGTCAAATTTTTGCATACATTGCGTCAAAGTGTAAGGTTTGAAACTGGTTCATTAACTTTCAACTAGTCATGCAACTCTTACAATGCTATTTCACCCCAACAATATGTGCCATGAGGACTGTTAAAGCTCAAAAATACTCAACTGTGAAAATGTGTGAAATTGTGTAGACTAGTCCCAGTGAAAAAAAGGGCTTAACCAAGTTGATCAATGCAAATCTAGAAAAGTCAGACAGATTTCAAATATTTTATATTTTTATGTGTTTATAGTAATCTAATTATTTTGTCAAAATGCACTAGCTTTGTAGGCAATCCTTTCAATTCAAATCTGATTTAATAGGCAAGGACTATGACCTTTCTGTGTTAGATGTGAAGATTTCACAAACACACTGAACCAAGACAAGTTCTTTCTAAAGAAGTTGGACAATTGCATGAGATATGAGCACCTTTGTCATTTAAAAAATCGTTGACAAAATAAACACACTCTTAATACAATGCTTGAACTTTTGTCCTTGAACTATCATCCCGTTTACACACCCTTTTATATCGCTTTTACTCAATCCACCTCCTCGATGGTGGGTCCTTTGTCGTCTGAGGTCGAAGTCGATGGTCGTTGCCCCGCAAAGCGCTTCAAGAGAGGCTCGCACAGCTTCTGGAGCTGCCGGTGGCGACTCTCCAAGTGGTTGGGGTCTGGATCATTGGTAGACTCCATCCAGCTTATGGTCTCGTGGCAGGTCGTGGCAATCATGCTGATCTCCATGTCCGCGCTTACGTTTCCTGTGCATATGCAGTGGTTGGTGTGTGTGTAGTGTGTGGACACTCGGTAGGGTGGCACGAGTTGTGACAGCACTAGACTCACCGGTCACCTCGTCCAGCATGGCGCGCACCGTGAAGCAGAAGGCCTCCAGTGCGTTCTTCGCCATTACTTTATTGCGTTGTTGGTCGTCCTGGGAAGAAAGACGGTTCTAAGTGTTTAGAAACGATTCCTGTGTAGACGAGACATGAGAAGCTACACCGAAAACGCAATAAGTGTGTGAATGTGGCATACTTGCAGGTGTGTTAACGTCATTCGTACACATAGGGGCATAAGTGTGTGAATTTTCAATGGATTATTCACACCTTTACTCTCCTAAGTGTTCGAATGGGTATTCACACACCTACAAGCGCGTGACATTCACACACTTTGCGTTTCCCGTGTATACGAGCTACACTTAATGAACAAGGGAAGGGTTAGAGGCTTATACTTTATATATGAATCAGTATACGAACCTGCTGGCGGAATCTCTCCGACTCCTTGATCATTCGCTCTATATCATGCTTGGACAGGCGGTCAATGTCGTTGGTGATGGTGATCTTGTTCTCCTTTCCGGATGACTTCTCCACGGCGGTGACACTGAGGATTCCGTTTGTGTCCACGTCGAAGGTGACTTGGATCTGGGGAACGCCGCGCCCCATGGCGGGAATGTGGGACAGCTCGAACTTGCCCAGCAGATTGTTGTCCTTGGTGAGCGGACGCTCGCCCTCGTACACCTGGATGAGCACCTTGGGCTGGTTGTCTGCGTAGGTGCTGAAGACCTGCGTCTGGTGTGTGGGGATGGTGGTGCCCCTCTTGATGACCGGGAACATGACGCCCCCGGCGGTCTCAATCCCCATGGACAGCGGCGTCACGTCCAACAGCAGCAGGTCCTGCACCACCTCGCTCTTGTCACCCTGCAGGATGGCGCACTGCACGGCCGCCCCGTAGGCGACTGCCTCATCCGGGTTGATGGACTGGTTGAGCTCCTTGCCACCGAAGAAGTCTCTGAGCATACGCTGTATCCGGGGGATCCGCGTCGACCCGCCGACTAGCACCACATCGTGGACGTTCCTCTTATCTGCAGGACTCCCAAGGCCCCGTTAGCAACTGTCCAATGAGCTCGCAACAACACCCCTCCATACATTCTCCAAAGAGAACGCGTCTTTCCTCTGAGCACGCTGCGAGGACCTTCTGACTCACCTATACCCGCGTCGCGCAGCGCAGTCTCCACCGGCTCCAGGGTCGCCTTGAAGAGGTCTGAATTGAGCTCCTCGAAGCGCGCCCTCGTCATGGTGGTGTAGAGATCTATGCCTTCAAACAGCGAGTCGACCTGCAGGCACGCAGGTAAGCGGCGCTTGTTTGTGGAGGAGCCAGCCAGGCGCCTGCGGAGCGGAGCATAGGCCGTCCCGCCGCACACGCGTGGCGCGCTGCTGCCTACGCCCCGGGGGCTCCACCCTCCTCCTCGGCTGCTCTACGGGGCTACGCGGCGCGGCGCTCTCACCTCGATGGTGGCCTGGGTGGACGAGGACAGCGTGCGTTTGGCGCGCTCGCACGCCGTGCGCAGCCGCCGGAGGGCTCGCTTGTTGGTCGAGATGTCCTTGCGGTACTTGCGGCGGAACTCGTTGGCGAAGTGCTCCACCATCCGGGAGTCGAAGTCCTCGCCGCCGAGGTGCGTGTGCCCGGCCGTGGCCTTCACCTCGAAGATGCCGCCCGCGATGGTGAGCAGCGACACGTCGAAGGTGCCGCCCCCGAGGTCGAAGATGAGGACGTTACGCTCCTCCGGCCCATTCTGCCCGGCAGGAATGGGATCAAAGTAAGTAAACAATTTCCAAACTTCGATGAGTTTTGTGAAAAAATCACGACTTTTTTTATCGTTATAATCCTGGGAGGACGCCGACGATCTCTGTCGCTAGAGGAGGGTGTGCGCGCCAACCTTGTGGTCCAGACCGTAGGCGATGGCCGCGGCCGTGGGCTCGTTGATGATACGCAGCACGTTGAGCGCGGCGATGCAGCCCGCGTCTTTGGTGGCCCGGCGCTGGGCGTCGTTGAAGTAGGCCGGCACCGTCACCACCGCGGCCTGCACCGGCTGGCCCAGGTAGTTGCTCGCCGTCTCCTTCATCTTGGTCAGCACCATGGACGACACCTCCTCCGGGGTGAAGAGCCGCGTCTCCCGCTTGTACCGCACCTGTACTGCACAAGCAGCGCCCCCCGCGTCAGCCCCGGCCGGCCTCTCCCTCTCGCCGGGAACACGACGTGCCGCTGAGAATTATGACCTTGATCTTGGGCCTGCCTCCGTCGTCCACCACGGCGAAGGGCCACAGCTTGAGGTCCTCCTGCACGACCAGCTCGTCGTAGCGGCGGCCGACGAGCCGCTTGGCGTCTGTCGGATGACATGCCTCTGTAGTTACGGACCTCCGCGCCCCGGCCCGGCGAGGCCGTTGACATTTAGCTACCCCCCC
>NW_026270767.1:0-4386 GCF_000697945.3 Frankliniella occidentalis | reverse complement strand
AATCAGTTGCATGATAATCGATTTAGCAGGCAAAATTGGCATCCCTGCCAAAAAAAGGAGCTACTGGAGTAAATATTTAGCTTGTGCTGCTAAGTAGTACTGGCGGTGCAGCTAGTACATTGCTTCAGTCGAGACGTCAGTTTGATGGACAACTGAAAGTTATCACTTCAGCTAAAAAAATAAAAAAATAGGTAGGGCTATGTTGACGAAGCGTCTTTACTATTTTTATGCCTGCGTATCAGCTATCAGTTCCTAGTTAAGGCAGACGGGCAGACTTCTTAAAGACCTCAAGCCCCAGGCGGTGCACAGTGCATCATTTTTTTTTGTGAAATGTTACCTGCATTATTATTTGTACCCCGCTTGTATCTGTCAGATTTTACTTGTAAAAGTGTAAATCACCGCATAAAGGCCCCTATAGCGCAGCAGTAAATATAGGACAGCGGCGCATTCGAGTACCGAAGATGGTGTTGCTGGGGTTCATGGCGCTTTGGTTCATGGCCGCGTCTCCGATGAGCCGCTCCGTGTCCGTGAAGGCGACGTACGAGGGCGTCGTCCTGTTGCCCTGGTCGTTGGCCACGATCTCCACCTGCACCCCCCGAGCACAAGGGACCTCATTGGCAGGTCGTACGGACGCGCGGGGCGGCGGACGGTGCGGGCGGGTATATGGCGTGCGGCGTGAATAGCCGAATGCTCGTCACACCTCTCCCCCCACCCCCTTTATGCCGGCCTCGCCCTGACCTTGCCGTGCTGGAAGACGCCGACGCAGGAGTAGGTGGTGCCGAGGTCAATGCCCACCGCCGGGGCTGGGCCGCCGCCCGCCCCGCCCCCGCAGCCGCCGCGGCCGCCCGGCCCACCCCCGCTGGCCGCAGCGCCGCCGCCACGGGCCGTCCCCCGCGCCGCGCTGCTGCGGGCCACCGCGCCGCCGCGCGCCGCCCCGCGGCCGCCACTCTGCTTCACGTCCATGACGAGCTCCACTTGGCGGAGGCTTGGATGCCGCTCGGGACGCTGGCGGCGGACATCCGGTCCCTGCGGACAGAGAACAGTCGTAGAGACGGAGCTGCCTCCGGGAGCGCGCCCTCGCCAAGCTGCGTCCAGATACGTGGGTGTCTTGGGCGCATGCATCCGCTAGTACGAGATTTGGACCAATCACAGCCACAACGGCGCACTATTTTCTAGTACACTAGATGCAGACACCCAAGGCACCCAAGACACCCACGTATCTGGACGCAGCTCCTGATTCCGCAGAGCGCTCAAGGCAGGTAGGAGGGTGGCGTGGGAGCCCTCATCCCCACAAGGGAGAGAGAGGCGAAGCAGTCGCGGTCTCTGTCTCACTTCGTGGAAAGGGTCCCCATTAGACGCTCACGGCGTGGCTCGCGCCCACCGGCACTCTGCGTCTCGCCCACCGAGCGAGCGGGCGAAACAGAAACAGCAGACCACTCTTCCCTCTGTCTGCACGTGGACGGCTCCAGTCTGACGTCAGGCGCCCTCCGTCGCGCCACCCCGCCCACCACCCCTTTCCCCATATTATTTCACATCCCTTTTCTGTTTCCCGCCCCCCGCCCAGGCCGGCGGCTATGCGCGTGGCTGGCCCTGGCGTTAGCCTGGCCTGGCGCGGAAAAGAATCTCGCGGGGCGCCGCGAATTTGATGCCGAGTGTCGGTGTCGGGTCGTCATCATAGTGCTTAAAATAGAAGCCCGCGGCGGGGCGACTGGCGAGTGCGCGCGACGAGTGCGCCGCTGGGGGCGCGGGTGTGATTGCCGTGCGGGGGCCCGGGCCGCGGTACCGGCGGTGAGTGACGGTATCGACCCGGCCCCGGCCGGGGGCCCCGGGGGCACGCTACCCCCGCCGCGCCGCCTCCCCGCGCCAAAGAGAAACGCTCGTCGTGTTTCTGGGAGAGGCACACACAAGTCCGCACCGCCGCACCCTCGGTCCGGAGAGGGGAGTAGGGGAGAGCCCACCACTTGGGCTTCATTAAGAGCTGCGATTTGTGTACCGACCTGTTGCCGCCTCGCCATAACTAGCGGAACTCTAAAAAAGCACTTTAAAAAGTATGATGACCCTCCACGCAAACTTACCTGTCAGGGGGCGAACAGGTGGCTGTGCGGCACAGGTGGAACGCGCTCTTCAGTCCTCCCGGGCTTGTGGTCTTCTCCCATTTCTTTTTCATCCGTTTTACAATTTTGCTATTTTTTTAGAGTTTAAAAATGTTTTTTGTTTTTTTGTTTTTTGTTTTATTGGGGTTCAGGGCATGGGTGGGAGGGGCATGGCTGGCAGGGCCCTAGTGGGCCTACAGTGCCTGGCAACCCCCACCCACTCCTCTCCCCTGTTACGCCGCGCAGCCCCGATTGTTGGATCCACCGACCGGGCCACTTTGAGCCATGTGTTACCACTGCACCCCCGCCCCCGCCGCCACAGCCCAGCAAAAGTGACAAAATCAGTCGGGTAGACGGGTAAAAACTATAGGAATCAGGTTTATTAAAACTGTAATAATAACAACTACGGAAAACTTATTGTAGGGAAAGTTGTAAGTTGTGTCATGGCGAGCTCATGCGTGCTCGGGCTGGTGACCTCGGGGACAGAGGGGGGACCGGGACCGGGCGATGCCCGTCCCCTGGGGCCCGGCCGCCGGCCCCGGCAGCGTCACACCGCGTCCACGTTGATCTCCGTGGAGGTCTCCGACCCGGGCACCGGGATCCCGTTCCTTGGGCGAGGCCGCCGGAGAACGGCCTTGGACGTGAGCAGCTGGCCCCAGCGCTCGAACAGCTCCTCGGACAGCGCCACGGCGTCGCCTGGAGTCGCGCGCAAAACAGAAGGAATAACAGAAAGCGAGTCACGCGAAGCGCCTGCGACTTCGAGCCATTACCGTGGGCAACCCGAGAACAACATGCACAGCACAGCGAGCAAGGAAACCCCAAACCAGTCTCACCCGAGGGCTCGGTCGGGAAAGCGGTCCTGTCCAGGGTGAAGGGTTCCTCGACATTGACGAAGATGTCGTGCGAGACTGCGGTCTGATTGAAGGGCCGGCCTTCCTGCAGAGCTAGTTCCAGGGACTGCAGGTAGCGCTTCCAACGCGGGCCGTAGTACCGGCTCACCAGTCCTGCGGGGGATAATGGAACGAAGTTAAGCAATGGTTGTTTTCCGTTCGCACGCTACGACTCTCCAGGCGGCGCAGGCACAGGGCTCACCCGCCCACTGCTTGGCGGCGTAGTCCCTGATCTCCCCCCTGGGCCCCCACAGAGTCAGCTGGTTGCGCGCGTTCCACTCGTACACCGCCTCCTCCTGCAAAAACCGTGCATATTCCAGGGAAATGTTTAAACAAGTACAGAGTAGCCAGCATACGTTTATGTTCATTGTACTATATACCAGCTCTGTGGTGGCGCGCTCTCGTGCAGAGCGCAGCCAGGGCCCCAACATGAAGTGCGTGTCGGTGGACAGGATGCGCTCCAGGTCAGAGAACAACTGCATCACCTGCGCCGCCGACTCCCTGCGGATAGCATAGATAATCAGATACTGGACAGCGGGACAGGAGTTCACGGTTTGAAGGTTCAAGTTTGCGGTCCAGGGACGCAGGACTCCTTACCGTAGCGGGTCGCGCTGCTGCCGGTTGAAGGCCCTGACGGCCTGCTTGTAGAGCGCGGCCATGGCGAGCTGCAGCCCCTGACGCGTCAGGTCCACCAGGTCCAGGCGGTAGTTGGCGGAGGATCGGAGCTCGTCGCTGGCCGAGAGCAGATTGCGCCACGCGTCCCGGACATCCTCCACGCGGTACCACACCTGCAGGTGCGGGGAGTGTCAGCCGGTGCGGCGCCGTGGAGGCCATGGCGCTGACCATCAAACATGCAAAGCGACCTCACTAAGAGTCACATGCGCCAGGAGAGCTGTTTCCTACCTACTGAAAACACCGTTTTTTCCTCACCTCACAATCGCCTGGCGGGTGGCTGGTAAGAGCGAGCAGGAAATGAAGCAGGCCATGAGTCCCCCCGCCGCCCTCCCCGCCCTCACCCTAGACCCTCTCCCCCTTCCCTTTCCCTAATGCTATGGTCACGTCGACCGGAATGTCACGCTCGCGCCCTTGCACCGGGTCGCGCGGCGCCCCGCCTTGCAGGTCGGCTGGTCGGCTGCAGGTGATCCCCGTGCCGCTAGTGATCGATACGAGCCGCACGGGACCAGAGCCCGGCGACCAGCACCCGCCCACGAAGCCAGGAGGGGTAAGTTAGTATCATACTGTAAGTACAACACAGGGCTCGCCGCCCACCCCCTCCGCTCCACACGAAAACAAAAATAACGATTTGCCGCACATGGCAATATGACGGACATGCCTGACCTTGCTACGCCCAGTACATGGGCCCCGCCCGTCTTATAGCGGCCAACGGACCCCCATATTACCCC
>NW_026270766.1:8033-9172 GCF_000697945.3 Frankliniella occidentalis | reverse complement strand
GTGTGAGGAAAAATACGTTGATATTGTCGACATGTTACTCCGCATGCTACAAGATGCACTCCTCATACTGCCCTATATATTCCTCCGGCTTTCAAGCTCGCTCGCCCCCGCCCTCCCCGCCCCCTACCCGTTCAAGGATAAAATATGCAGGTATGCGATGTCCTTGGCGACCGCCCTGGTCGGCCGAGCCGTCCGTCCACCGTCACATCCAGGGACCGCACGTCTGTGTGCCCTACAAAATAGTCATAAACGTAGACGTCGGAGCGGTGGCCGGTGGTGGCCGCCAGCGGTGCCTCCGGTACACACAGTTTGTCTGCCACGCTTACGGCACGTTCTCTGTCCTTATTGCTGGTACTTATTGCGAAACGTCCGCGCATCCGCCGTCCCGAAGTGCCGGAATATCGAGATGAATGGCGGCGGTCGGCTACGAGGCCCCATAGCCCCCGGGCAAATCAGGTGAGTGCGTGGGCCACTTCATGCACTTCATGACCGCTGGCCAGCGGTATGGCGGGCGGTACGTGTGCTTTCCTGCCCGCAGCAGCAGCCAGCCAGCCGCCCCCACTTTATAGTTGCTGGCGGTCACTCCACTTGAGACTGGCCGCGCACGTCCCCCGCTCGGCACACGCAGCGCGCCGCGCAGCGCGCCCACGGAAAGAAAGCGCGGGCGTGTCACCCGCGCGCGCGCCACGACATATGGGAGCGGCGGCCACCGCGTTGTTCATTCAGGGAGAGAAGTGAGACTTGGAGAGAGAGAGAGAGAGAGAGAGAGAGAGAGAGAGAGAGAGAGAGAGAGAGCACCGCGGCCGGTGGGACCTTGTTGCAGCAGCGTGACACCCAGGTGACACCCACGAGTGTGACACGTCGTGACACAGTGTTGTGTGACACTCGCGACCCCACAGACAGGAAAAGCAACTCTCTCGCGCGACGCCGGGGCGGCCCCCTGCCGCAGCCTGCGGCGCTGTTGAACCAAGGCGGCGCACAGACTCACACACCAGTAAACACTTAGTTAGACGCATACACCAAGACCTCTAGGCGGCCGGAATAGAGAGATTGCCATTAGCCTAGCTCCTAAGGGGTCACAACGCCCATTGATTGGGGGGCCGAAAGAAATTATACAATATTGAAAAAATCTTGAAGAA
>NW_026270766.1:0-3732 GCF_000697945.3 Frankliniella occidentalis | reverse complement strand
CCCCCTTCCCCGATGTTCACGAGATGAAGCGATTAACCATGGGGTCGAATCGTAATAGGGAAAAAACGTGCCGGGGAAGAAACGAGGAGCCACTCCCACATTCTCACTTTCATACAACCTCACGTCTGCCCCCATTCCGAACGCACTGTCAAGTCACCAAATTCTTTCTCATCCGTCCTCATAAACTCTGAAGTCGCATTTGCAACATTTCAACTTCTTTTCTTCGACCTGAAAGCATGTATTTTATTTTTACAACGCGATATTCCTGCTTGATGGCCTGGCCGCACTACTGCAGATTACTCCCGCGCATGCGCCTTTTAACGGCTGGGGACGTGCAGGAAGCCGCCCGCCTCATTCACCATTGTATGGATGATCATCGCGTCGCGGCGATGAGGATGACGATGACGTGGTGAGCACCAAACCGACCGGGCGGCAGGGCAGACCGACACCAGTCAGGACGCGGAACTACAAACGGCCATCTATTATAGCGTGTCCTTTTGCTCTAGGAAATGGCGGACTATAACGTAAAAGGAATTAGTGAAGGACTTAGCCTGACCCCTAACGGTTGACAGCGGTTTACAAAGAGTACCCGACCACTGATCTCATAGCTTTTCAAGAAATTTCAGCAGCTCCCCAATACTAGCTATGGAATAATTGCAAGTGGTTGCAAAAATAATCCAGCTTCTGCTACTACCCCCTTCTCCTTTACTGTTCCACTATAGCCACTTGTCAATACTGTCATACTATTGAATGATAGTCATCTACCCCAGCTGACATGTGCACGTACTCTGTTCAGTTATTATCCTTGTTTAGTGATAGTGCCAATTTCCTCACCTCAAATCATTTCACTTTCTTTCTGATCTCATGGAATGACTCACAAGAGAACGCTACGTTACTTACTGCAGTTACTCAGGACGCAGGGCACATTTTAATCCCATCCACTCCCTTCTACTCGTTGTAAACAAAAAACACTTGCCTCTTCAACACACCTTTGAGATGAGGTCACTGAGCGTAGTATCCACTGGCACACAATCGCACTCTCGCGCTTACTCAAACAAACACACACACTCACACACACACTCGCGCGCGCGTTTGAAAGGGTTCGCAGAGAGGCTCGTCCGTGCGGCAGCTGGCGCGCTGGCACCGGTAGGAAGAATCACTTTGAAGCGGCTCAGGCGAGTTGTGTCGGTCGACTGGAGTGGAACACGAGGCGGTCGGGGCGCTTCGCCACGCTGCTTGCCGACGCCATGAGCCACCGGCACGCCGCCGCGCCACGCCACGCCACGCCGTGCAGCAGGTGGGAGGAGGGCAGGTGAGGGGGGCGCCGCCGCCGTAGAAAGTTGACCGGGAGGGGGCCCGGGGGAGAGGAGCGCCGGCCGGCAGGCCAGCCGGAGCTAACACGCGCCAACTCACGCTGTGCTTCCGCACCGAAATTTCTTTCTGCGTCATGCGATCCTCTTCCTTCCTCCCACCAGCGGCAACGCGATCACAATCTGACCGGGAAGGTATTGGCTGCATTCCTTGCTGACCGCCGCGCCATTGCTCCCATACCGGACACCGGGCAGATATATTCGCCATTTCGTGCGACATAAATTGGCGACTGATATCATGCGGATGCCCGCGGCGCGCTGGAACCAATCCCAGTAAACGCACGGGAGTGGCAGACAGAGGACGCAAACCAGCGACACCAACAGAGACGGTAGCATTTATTACCTAGATTCCACTAAAAGGCGCTCGGACCGGAGAGAGAGAGATGAGTCCTCACTGTTTTCCTCTCCCAGCGTATTTTATATCCCGCACGCGCCCTTTTCGGGCAATATCTTACCTCTGCCAGTGGACAAAGACGTATGGACGGTTGCAGGGAGCCACTTCCCGACGATTGCTTTCCTTGCGTCTCGTGCCTCCCCGCGCACCCACCACCGCTTCGCCAATCGCAACCCTCAGCCCCGTCGCCTTTCGATCGCGGTCCGTCACAATAAAGTGCAAGTAAATTCAATCTTCCTCAAATCATAGTCTGGTGGGGGTGGAGGCGTGCCGGGGCAAGGCAGCACAGCACAAATCAGTGCGCACGAAATGGGCAGTTCCGCAGCGGGAAATGGTTTTCATGTCTACGAATGGTCGTCTTGCCCGCCCGCCCCGCTTCGCCGCGGCACGCCCACCCAGCCGACCGTCGCGGTAAAAAGTTGGTGCAAACCTAGTTGAGTTGGCAGCGTCATCGCTCAACAACCCCCGCCCGAGCCCCCGCATCAGCTTGCTGCCGCCGGTGGTACTCCAGGCTGCAGTGTACTTTCACGAAATTTTATGTACCCCTCTCCCAGGTCTGGGAAATATTCCAGCTACTATGGGCGGCTTTTGGAAGACGAACTGAGGAGCAGAGGAGGGAAGTAAGGAGGGAGGGAAGGGAGAATAGGGGGGAAAAGGAACGGAAAGGGAGAAGGAAGAGAGGAAGGGAGGAAGGAAAGGGAGGAAAGGGAGAGAGGAAGCGGAGGTGCCTCTTCAGCGCCGCATCTACCGGTGATCCGGCCTGCTCCCGCCACTCCAGGCGGTGGATGGAGATCATTCTATAGTCATCACAATGGGCAAGGTGGTAACGAAGGGATCGGGGAACGTCTCGACAGAGGTCGCGAGTAAGCCTGGTCTGAGAAGCGGCATTATTGCATTGCAGAGGAAGGAATCAGACAAGGAAATGGGGACCGCGACGACAACATGAAATGCAATACTGTTATGCTCCTTGAAGCCAGATGCAAAATTTCCGGTTCGCATGAGAGCTGCTGTCAGTTGGGTGTTTCAATGAAATGGCCGAGCTTGGCGTACACCATAGCTAGACCACGTCTCGCGTAACAAGCTTTGCGAAAAATTACAGTTTAAACTGGCACGCTTAGACCGATGGCGAACTCGACGACTTCTCCCCTCGGATTTCTACGCAGCACGCAAATAATGAGGTGCGAGGAAAACAGACTGTAGGCCGCACTTGCTGTGAACACGCGTTCTAGATGATGTGCGCGCGCACTCAGAAGCAGCACGAGTTGGCAGCAATCTGGTGGCGGACGGAGACAAACGAGTAGCTCTTCGGGTGGCACGGGAGCGGCGGGAGGCTATAACAGGAAGAAAGAATGAAAGAAAAAAAGTGGCGCAAATTCGCACGCTCCCAGGAAGTAATCACCTTTATATTTTACACTGCGAAGCTGCCGCTCGCCGCTGCTCAGGAGTTGCTTCCAGCCAAATTATAAATCATTTCAAGCAATTTGTTTCCGCCCCGTCGCGGCCGCCACCGCGAAAGGGGCGCCCTCTCAGCGGAATCCGTACGGATGCGCGACGAACCACAGCTTAACTTTATTTAGCCTCCCTTATACCTGATAGAGGTCTTAGGTGACAGGCATTACACCGAAGTCGGTCCACATTTACCGGCGCAAATTGGCGCTCTCTAACAGTTCAGCGGCTCACAGCCCCCACACTACTAGAGCAAGGTTTTTCGCCCTCTCCAGGGCGAGACTATTGGCTCTTAAATTACCTCGCCCTCAGGAGGGCGAGATTTGATATCCTCACTCGATAAGGCCCGACCCCAGCCGGACGGAGTTGCCATCGAAGCGAAGTCGAACGTGCGACGAATAGCACTCCAATACAAAAAAAAAGTGCAGAAGGGGTCGTTCAAATACTCCGTGGTTTAGGGCGAAGGGGGTGCAAATATTATGGTGCCCCAAGTGGATCAGGACCACCATTGAAGCCCGTATG
>NW_026270765.1:5659-6777 GCF_000697945.3 Frankliniella occidentalis | reverse complement strand
TCTCTCTCTCCCCCTGTCCCTTTCCGTGAAAACGCAATAATTTAATGGATTATCTCGCGCTCACCCGCTTCGAGTCCGAAGTGCTCTGCTGACTCGAACCGGCTTACAGCTTACATCCAACACCACTCGAATGTTGGACAACGGACGACATTTTCTGTCACGCACAACGCCGCAATTTCATCAGGAGTCAGGTCCCCCGCCGGCCACACCGAACCGGGCCGGGAGCCGTCAGAGTCCGCCATGTCCCTCATACGTTCCGGTGCCAGAGCTTTGCGACTTTCCCACAGGACATCGCATCATCTCCGTCAACAAGGGCAGAGACGGAGGAGCGGGGCGTGGCGTGGCAGGGCTATCATACAGCTGCCGTCCTTGCCTCGGGGCTGGTGGCGCTTTCGGGCTGCGCGAGGGCGGCGCTCGGGACGGGGAGCCCCACCGATAGGACAAGGGACACGATCATTTCACAGTACATATCTTCGCAGCGAGGCGAACCCAGCCCGGGCACGGCTGGACCAGGAGCCAATATGCTCATCCCACACCGCCAGCCTTCCCTTCGCCAAGAATGAAAAATCATGGAAAAAATCGTGTGGCAAGAATAATAAACAACCGACGAACTGTTGCGAATACACTGGAAGAACAAAAGTGCGATATCCTACCTTTCCACAGGTGCCAAACCCGCTCTTGGGGTGCTAAAGTGTGTACTTTCAGATTTTCCCAAATATTTTCTGAATGAGCAAACCGATCTTATGGGATACATTGTCGCATTCCTCGCAAAATTCCGCGCCAATTAAGCCTGCATGTGATAGGGTTCTGATAAGCAGTCAGCAAATGAAAAGCAAGTCAAAAGGTACAATTTTGCGTAGATTACGAAAATAGGTCTTAGAATCCAATTTTATTTCAGAGGAACAAAATTTCTCGAAAAAAACATAAACTGTAATGCATTTGGAGCTGCATTGCCTTTTAAATGTAGGATATTTTACCTTTGTTTTTCCAATAGTGTAATGGTTAGTAATTTGAAAACTAACTATAACACCAATGTTATAAAAGCACTATCGTTGTGCCCCGATAGGAACCATATCCCTGCTTCTAATGTTCCCCTCTATAGCTAACAACCGATAAGA
>NW_026270765.1:0-461 GCF_000697945.3 Frankliniella occidentalis | reverse complement strand
TGGTGTATCTGTAAGAGTAGGGGAAGTAGCATGAGACGAAGAAACAGTCCAGAATTTAAAAGCACCTGAAGACAGCGGGACCGGCCAAAAACGTCACAAATCCAACGAATTTGGCCGGTGAAATGGCGCTTCATATTGCGGTCTAGATCTAGTGTCGTATTCAACTACATATTGTATTCACACATCACAGCTTAGAAACTTGCAGTTTTTGCATAGCATTTTTCTGTCTCGCACTCCTCGTGAACGGCTCTACGGACTTGAGCCCGCCCAGAATTGAGCCCGGACCACTGTAAGCCCGACCAATGCCCGAAATGAGCCTAGATACGAGTCTGACTCGTCAGATTTGGTCCTGGCTACGTCCAGCTAGGCTCATATCGGACACTGCTTGGGCCTATAGTGGTCCGGGCTCAACTCCGGGCGGGCTCATATCGGACACTGCTTGGGCCTATAGTGGTCCGGGC
>NW_026270764.1:2612-3359 GCF_000697945.3 Frankliniella occidentalis | reverse complement strand
GGGGCGGGAGGGGGCGGGACTGGGTACTAGCGTCCCTAGACAACTGCAGGAGTAAGGCCGTGCGTGGGGTGGGTAACGACGTCCATGTGAGAAACAGAACACGATGGTGTGGTGAGTGCAGGCCAGTCGCCGTGGTAAGGGCCAAGCGGGCGCCAAGTGTTACTTACAGTTAGAGGACAAGACACCTCTTGGAGTGGAGGCCTACTGCCGAAATGTGAGGACGAGCACAGCACCGCCAGAAAGCTGTCCAAGTCTCCCACAACTTACATGACGTCACTACTTCTTGTTTGCAACTGGGGGTAGGGTCTCGAGAATTCTATTGCGGCCGTCGGGCTGATGGTGTCTGTCTGCGTTTATAAAATCCGTCCCGCGAATACTGGCGTGGATGTGTCTCACCTCCTGGAAGCGCTGCTGGTTCGTGTGCTAGCCATTTGTCAAAGGGAAAGAGGGGCCCGACAGGGTGTGTGAGAGACAGATAGAGAAATAGAGGGAGAGAGAGGGACAGAGGGACACAGAGAGGGCAGGTGGGGGTGAGCAGGTTGCGCTGCTAAACTACGCCTGGCCAGGCGGCGGCACACGGCAGACCGCGGTGCGGGGGCCGCTCGGTGTGCGATACGCCCCTCCGACCGTCAGAATCAACCGCGCCTGGCGGGCCCCTGGCCCGGGCGGGGCGGGGGTCGTCCTCTATGTGTGACGAGAGTAGCCAAGCGTTGCGGGGCAAATTGCATGAGCGGTCGCGGCCCGGCG
>NW_026270764.1:0-842 GCF_000697945.3 Frankliniella occidentalis | reverse complement strand
GGCGGGGCGGGGCAGAACGGTGTGAGGTGTGGCTGGGCGTATGCGGGTGGTAAGCGGCCTGGCTTTACAGAAGCGGCGGGGCACGCGGCGCTTAAGCGGAAACAAAGCGGATTTCGGAAAACGAGGTAAGAAACAAAGAAGATGTTCGTAGGGGCTACATGTGGGGATTGTTGGGATTGCGCTAAGGCTTACCGAAAGTCGAATACTTTGCACCCATAAAAGCGCGTTTTGGTATCATGCTCTGCGCAACTAACTCGAATCGAGAGCAAGGTACTTGACAGTCTCATGTACAACGGAGAACCCCACTTGTCCTACCTTTGTTTAAGGCCTCCTAAACTCACTGAAACTGGTCTTGAGTTGTACACTGAGACATCCAATTACACCCACACCCACACGCTTCTCTGGGTGAAGGGGGTTATTAAAAGCGGCACAGACAAGATACGAATCACAAATTACTTTTAAAGGTAACGGAAAATTTTTCCCCGCTTGCTGATGGATGGGCAGTTGCTCCAAGTACGCCGCGTAGATGAGTCGTGGTGGCGATGCCGTCCGGGGGGAACGGGACTGTCCAAGGGGAGGGTACCCGGGGGAGGGTTGTAGAGTGGAGGGGAGGGGGTTAAGAGACCCGGAGGGGACATCCCTCGAGCCGCCGCGGCAACGGGCTGCGCATAATATATACGTCGGTCGAGTTTGATTAGGTACTCCTGGCCTGAGCGTCTGCTCTGCCCTCTGCCCTGTCCACTCGCGCAGAGCAACCTCCCTTATTGTCCTCGCCGGGGAAAGTGTCACAACGCTGCGTGATGGTCCTCCCTCCCTTCCCTCCCTTCCCTCCCTTCCCTCCC
>NW_026270763.1:2455-9914 GCF_000697945.3 Frankliniella occidentalis | reverse complement strand
ATTATGTGTGTTTTTACATTTTTCCTGAAGCTATCCTAACTGACTCCAATCCCCCATCATTTGAATTCATATCTTCCAGAATATGCTTGCGGAAAATGAAGTCTCAGCCCACTAACTGACTGTTATTATCCTTTTTTGCCTCCATCCCTGCTCTTTGAAGACATACACAATAGGTACAATTTTTTTTCATATGCTGATACTTGCATTACTCTTTATTTTGCAACTGTCAATTTGTTATTTTATAAGTGTACAAACTACTGAATAACTATTAAATCAGTATAATTGATGCATAGGAACGTTAAAATTTACAAAAGAAAAGAAAAAAATCCGTACAGATCTGTGAGTGTTGTTCATTTGGGCTGAGGTGCAATATAATTAACCGTCCATCTTGGAGTATCCTCCTTGCCCTAGTAGGTACAGGGGGTGGTACCCGCCTCGGGCTGTCCGTTTTGGCTGCCTGCTGCAGGGCAGGCTGCGCGCGCCGTGCTGGCTAGACTGAGAGCCCTACTACTGTCCAGCAGGCTTGGCCTGGCCCGGCCTGCACGGCTCTGTGTCCATCACGGTTCATCAGTCCTGGCCGGGCAGTGGACCCGGGCCGAAGTCGAACCGAGCTGACCACCACACCAGGCCAGGCAGCCAGGTCCTCTGACGGCGGTCTGGGCCCAGCTCCAGCCTAGCAGCCCAGCGGCAGTTCGAGGAGACGCCAAGTCCCCTGCCACCGTGGCCACCCCGTCACCACGACCACGACGACAGGTGAGCAGTACGCACTGGTGTGTACCCGAACCCCCCGGGGGCCTGTCGCCGCGCTGGCGAAGCTCCGTCCCGATTCAGCGGCCCTCTAGCGGACGCGGGTGGCCCGCCTGTTCATTCTCACTCTCTTCACCAGTGAGAATGAACTTGCTTGAAAAGTGCACCACCAAGCCCGATGAAACCGCATGTATACTTTTGCGGAGGAGATAGTACAGAAGGGTAGTTTACATCATTTTTTGTCTCGGACTTGTACTGTGAAGTCGTGTTAGGATGCCGGGAGGGCAGAGGAAACCGTCTCTCACTCCCATCCTCATCTCGTTCGAAACAAATGGGATCTTTGATTAAATCGACGTCGGTCCGCGCGGCCGCGGTGACAGCAGCAGTAGCAGTAGCAGCGCCCAGCTCCTCGGCGCAATCAGCCCCGGCCGGCTCATGGGCGGACCTGTCGCGGACCTAACCCGGCCGCCGCGGGGACGCGGGACTTCCCTCTCACGCCGGCCGCCGCCGCCGCCGCCGCGCCGAGCCGCTGCAGCTCTGTCCACTGCTCTGATTGCTCACTTCCGCTTTGCGACCCCCGCCGGCCCGCGGCCCCGGCCCCCGGGCCCGGCTCGCCGCGCATTCTAAAGCGCTCTCACTCTCGGCCGCGGGCGCGGGGCACCGCCGCCGGGGGGAATGCTTTACACGCCCCCATCTTGTTAACTCGGACTACCTCCCGGGCCCGATGAGCGGAATGCTGTTATTTCGCGCGGCTGAGATTCCCCGCGAAATTTCCGCAAAATGCCGCGTGTTCTTTACCGTCGTGGGAGGCGCGGGGGCGGCGGGGGCCTTCAGAGGATCAGTGGTAAACGACAAGTATAGTGGTGGGCACACAGTCAGCCAGCGCTTCTTGTCTTCGGTGCGGTGCGGCTGCGCCGGTCCAGCAGCAGCAGCGGCAGCATGGACCAGGTCGGCGGGGCGCTGCCCACCCTGCTGCCGGGGGACATCCTCCTGGGCACCACGCGCTTCACCGACTCGCACGTCTTCGGCCTCGTCGACTACACCGTGTTCGGCGCCATGCTGCTCGCCTCGTCCCTCATCGGGATCTACTTCGCCTTCTGCGCGACCCGCAAGCAGGACAACACCGCCGAGTACCTTATGGGCGGCAAGACCATGGGCGTGTTCCCGGTGTCCATGTCGCTCATCGCCAGGTAAGAGTCCGCCGAGAAAGCAGGAAAAAACGGACACGGGAATAAAGGAAAACAAATTTTTGCTATTCTCTCTCTCCGCCAGTTACATTTCGGGCATCTCGCTCCTGGGACTTCCGGCCGAGATGTACACCTACGGCACGCAGTACTACCTCATCGTCCTGGCCGAGGCCTTCGTCAGCCTCACCATGGCAACCGTCTACCTCCCAGTCTTCTTTAAGCTCCAGATCACCTCTTCGTACGAGGTAACTCTGGATATGCAGACGAGAGGCTCCGAAGGGTGAAGGGGTGGGATAGGCAACATCTCTTGCGTCGCACGCCTGTCTGGCGGGCTGCCTACCCTCGCCACCGAAGGGGCTTCGGGGTGTACAGTACCCGCCTCGCCTCCTCTGAGCTGCTCTCAAAGCTTTCGCTTGTGCTTGAATTTGTGTTCCAGTACCTCAACCTGCGGTTCAACAAGACGGTGCGGCTGCTAGGGTCCTGCCTATTTCTCGTCAAAATGGCAAGTCATTGCCACCGGAAAAAAATAATTCAATTACAACCATGCAAACACAACTTTTTTATTTTTTTCATCCGACAACGCAGCTATTGAAGTGTCTCGCGGTTTCAGCTGCTGTACATGCCGATTGTGATATATGTTCCTGCGCTCGCGTTCAGTCAAGGTGAGTCACGTGATGTGATGGAGTGATCAGCGTGCCCGCCGGACCACATCACCGCGCCCCGCCCTCTTTTATGCCCTCTGATTGTAATTAACAACCCCCTGATGGATGGTGCTCCAGCTCCACAATCGAGGAATACATCATAAATCAACAGAGGAGAGAGAACTCTCGGCGGGCACGCGCTGTTCTGTTTTGCATTTTTCACTGTCAGAAAACGAGCCGTTTGTCGTTCAGTCCTGATTTTTTTCACTCTCTCACTTTTACCCCCCCCCCCCCACAGTAACTGGAGCCGATCTTCATGTCATCACGCCGATTGTGTGTGTCGTCTGCATATTTTACACAACGCTGGTGAGTCTATATAGGTCCTCGCGCATTAAACTCGACCGAACTGCACGTTAACGACTGTTTTGCCCGCGCAGGGTGGGCTGCGCGCCGTGGTGTGGACGGACACCCTGCAGACCGTGCTTATGGTGCTGGGCGTCCTGGCCGTCCTCATCCTGGGCACCATCAGCGTCGGCGGCGTGGGGGTCGTCTTCAGCAGGGCGGCCGCCACGGACCGCCTCGAGTTCTTCAAGTGAGTAGCCGGGCGCGTACCTGCCACAGCAGTCCCATGGAACACGGAGACATCACGAAGAGGACGGAATTTTGACATGTTTTGGTCCTAAAAACGTCAGTCTCGTGACTTTTTCGTGTTTCCTGCAAGCTGCGCTCGGAAAGTAGCCGCGGTTACTTGCCAACTTGCAAGACATTTTACCTCCCTTAAAATCTCTCTCGTCTGGCGGCCGTCAGCATGGACCCAGACCCCACGGTGCGGCACACCTTCTGGACCGTGGTGCTGGGCAACTACTTCAACTGGCTGGCGTCCTGCGCCGTGAACCAGGCCATGGTGCAGCGCTGTCTCTCCATGCCCACGCTCGCGCGCGCCAACCTGTGAGTACCGCAGGGGGAGCTTCTTGGGCTCGGCGAAGCGGATGCGATGGAAATTGAAAATATGGCGCGAGGGTGAAGAATAACACTGGGGGAGCTTTTGTTGCGCGGATAGTTCCGGAAACCGGAACACCCCCGTGTGGCCCGTGGCGATGACGGAGTGGAACGGGAGGTTGGAAGGCGCCACGCTGTGTTGCCGGAACGGATGCGGGGAAGGCTGCATCGCATCAGACACGGCAACGGGACCCCAAGGAAACCGTGATACTCACGAAATCGTCACGGTTGTTACCATGAGGTCACCGTCGGGTCACCATGACGTTCTTTTTGACAGCACCAGTAAACGCACATGTGGAAAAATTTTGCTCCAGGGCCACAAGGGCGTCATTGTGAGAAAAACGTTTTGATTGGAACGCGACGGGGACGTCCTGAGTCCGACTAGAACCCCCCGCCTCTCTTATCCGCATGGAAAAAAGAATAAGTAAAAGAGTCACGAAAAAAACAACAAAAAAACAAGTTGAATTGATGTCCCGGTGCCGCAGCACGGTGATGATCCTGGTCATCGGCATCTTCCTTCTGGTGTCCATGAGCTGCTATACGGGGCTGCTCATCTTCGCCACGTTCCACGACTGCGACCCCGTGTCGGCGCGCGTCATCAGCAAGGCCGACCAGCTGCTGCCCTTCTACGTCATGGAGCTGGCCGGAGCGGTACCCGGCCTGCCCGGGGTCTTCATGTCCGGCGTGTTCAGCGCCGCGCTCAGGTGACCGTCATCCTCCCTCTGCTTGCCAAGGGGTACTTCACTCACAACAATCAGTGTACCATTTTAAAAAAAACCCACAAAATTTCAAGGAAAATCAATAACAAATAATAAAAACTCAGTTAAAAGGTAAAGAAAAAAAATCAAAATTAAAATCAAGAAAAACAGATTTTTGTGAACGCTTGAATTTATACCGCTCGCCGTGGCCACATGTGTCCTCCTCTGTCCCGGCAGCTCCATGTCCACGTCGCTCAACTCGATGACGGGGGTCATCTGGGAGGACCTGGTGCGGCCGCACCTCAAGCGGCCGGTGTCTGAGCAGCGCGCCTCGCAGGTCCTCAAGCTCCTGGTGGTCGCCATCGGGGCCGTGTGCGTCGGCCTCGTCTTCCTGGTGGAGCGCATGGGGGCCGCCCTAGTGCAGGTCGAGCAGGCCGACGTCTAAAACAATTTCAACTTCCTCAAAACAATTACAAATTTCAAGCACAAGTTTTTCTTTTCAGGCCAGCAAGATGATGTCGGGGATCACGGCGGGGACGCTGCTCGGCGTGTTCTCCCTCGGCATGTTCTTCCCGTGGGCCAACTCGCAGGTGCGTCCGGTCTGTCCGATCCCTGCGCGGTAAACCGCTCAGCTGCCTCTCAGCCTGCTGAGCTTCCACCCTGAACGTCCATCCCGCCTCCGTCCGCAGGGAGCGCTGGCGGGCGGGCTGGTGAGCTTCGTGCTGGTGGCCTGGATCTCCATCGGGACGCAGACGGCCATGGCGCGCGGCGACATCCGCTTCCAGGGGAAGCCCGTGTCGCTGCAGGGCTGCTCTGCGGGCGTCTTCTCCCTCAACAAGACGCAGCTGGTGTCGCCGTCGGACAACCACGCGTAAGTACCCCTCGCTGCACCGTATACTCCGCGTCGCCATGCGCGGCTGGCAGGGGGTACGTACTGTCAGTACGCGTTCACTCCATCATCGCCGGGTGCCGTTGTCCCACAGCGTGTTCCCCCTGTACCGGCTGTCCTACCTGTGGTACACGGCCCTTGGCGCCATCTCCGCCATCGCCGTCGGCTTGCTGGTGTCCTTCCTGACGGGGCCCACGGACCCGAGCACCGTGTCACGAGACCTCCTGGCGCCCGTGGTGCACAACCTGGTGCCGTCGGCGGCGGCGGCCGCCTCCCCGCCGGCGACGCCCGAGGAGCACCGCCGAGCCAAGGACCGGGGCAAGAAGGTGAGGCACGAGAGGAAAATCAAACACGATGTCGTGTCACCGCCTTTCTGACTCAAGCATTGTGCCAGAAAAGTAGGCAATAAGTAGACAGGCCAGGACAGCCAGCTCCATACACCTGTGTGTTTGGCCTACTTATTGCCTATTTTACTGGAAACTGTGATTAACAACTAACGTTGACGTGCTTGTGGTGCAGAACGGACGCGCCGCTCAAGAGACGCACTTCTGAAGGAGCTCCGCCCGGCCGGTAGGCCACCCATCCTACCGTCTGGATCGCACTGCCAAACAGAATCTCTAGTCAATGCCTGCCAGGCCATCGCAGCAATGCACCACCGTCCTCTGTTCGATGTGGTGGCGGACAACAGTAGTTTACAGCCCGCAGATCTCCGGGTGAAGGGCGAGCGTCCCCCTCCTCCTCAATGTTGGATTTGCTTTGGCGTGTGCGTCGCAATCCTGGTGGGTTGTCCCGGGTTGCCATTGCGCTTTGCCACGACGGCTAGCGCTTTTTTGACTTTTAGCTCTTGGTGGTTCACTCCCGTTGTATCTATGACGATTTCGCGTCATCCGATTCTGTTCTAGTGAACGGAAATTGTATACATAGCATTTATTGTTTTTAGGATTACGTACGTACCACTGCCATGGTCTAGATTTTTCTTCGGGGTGCATGGGGGCGCGGTTGCGGTTGGTCGCAGGCGACCATGCGTGATCGAATTTGGGATCGTACGCAGAAAGTACGCTCGTTTTTTTCAGATTCGTTTGGCAAATTATGGAAGCTTAGCGCTTAGGCGCCTGTGAGACTCGGGTTAGGCCACACCGCAGTACACGCATGCTCTTTACGCAAAATGTTGCCTACCTACCAGGCGCTATGCGAGTTTGCAGAGGCTGAACTTGCAGGTTCGTAACGGCGAATGACGGAAGTACTTTCTGGAAGGCCCCTTATTCTACGAATGCTTGACCCCCCTCATCAAATAATTCAGGCTCATATATTAATGATACTGATATCGAATAAAGTTTGTACTTTCGACGAATGTGACGCGTCAACTCTCTATAGTTTGCCGACCACGACAACTCCATCAATCACAAATACAGACGTATTTACGCGCTGTCGTCACCCCACAAATAACAGCAAAACCCGCGCAACAAAAAGCATTAAAGTTTTTTTTCCCTCTCCCCTCTCTCGCTCTTCTTGTTTTTGCGCGTGCGTCGTCGTCGTGTTGTGCCGCGGCGGCGCGTCTCCGCAGCCGGCATGCCAGGCCATCATAGGCCGCCCCGCCGCCACCCAGAGGGTCGGCTTATCCGCACACTCTGTCAACACGTTCGTGGAAGAGGCCTGCTGCTGCTGCTGCCTGCTGCTGCTGCTGCTGCTCCGATCATCCAGCCAGCGTGTTGTGGCGTGACGCAGCGTGGCGTGGCGTGGCGCAGCGCGTCGCGCGCGAGGCCGCCGGGCCGCGGGGAAGTCCTTGGCCGTGGCGCCAGCCTCAACCTCCCCAGCCCCGCCCCTCCTCTCCCTCGCACGCGCTTTTATTGGGTCACGGCTCTTCCTCTTGTGTGTGTGTGTGTGTGTGTGTGTGTGTGTGTGTCGTCTGCGCCATCTCCCTCACCTGCCCGATGTGTGTATTTGCCATCCTGGCGTGATCGGACCGAAGGGGTTGGGAAAAATATATACAACAAGAAAAGGAGTCTAACCTCACCTATAAATGTATTAAATATCGCTCCTTCTTCACCATTCCCCGAAAATTTCCCTACGGCTGTGCGACAACCTCACCGCGTCGTGTGTGCGTTCGCGATATGCGAAGGGTCCCCGTCAATAAGTCATCATGACACGACGACGGCGTTATGTGGTCGCGTGCCGCGGGGGTTGTGGGCTCACCGGGGGGCGACCGGCCGGCGGCGTCCTCGAGGAACAGGAGATCGACTAGAGGGATTTTGATTGGCAGCCCGCAGGGGGGGCGTTACGGGGCGAGGCGGGCGGGGC
>NW_026270763.1:0-2405 GCF_000697945.3 Frankliniella occidentalis | reverse complement strand
GGGGGGGGGGGCACGTCGACGCACCCCCTCCGTCCGCCTCCACCCTGCGCGTCGCCTCACCTCACGTCGTCCTTTCAAGGGACCCTCCTGCGAGGCGACGTCTAGTGTCAGGCAGTCGGCCCGGGCTGCGTCGTGCGTCGCAAAGGGAGGTGACTGTGGAACGGTCTGCAACCTCCGCCATTAACCTCCTCACCAACTTGGAGCAAGGGCACGGCGCGCCAGACGTCGCCGCCGCCACCCCTCTGTCAAAAGGCCAACCCAGCCACTGAGTCTGTCCAGTCTGCCCCCAGACCTTCGTCTAGACGCCACAGGGGTTGGACACCTGGAAAACAGAGTTCACGTCGACTCTGATATCGCCAAGAGCACCATCGGACTGTCCGAAAGAGTTTTCCTCCCGGGACAGGTGTCGGATGGTTATTTAAACAGGGCAGACTTTTAGAGGTCGACAACTCACCGCCGATTACGAAGAAAATTAGATTCACGGATCAATACATCAAAATATTTGCTCACGGCGGGACGCGGCGGGATCACGCAACGTAATCAAAAACCCTCTCGAGTTAAATCACAGGGAGGAAAAAAACGCCCGCAGGCAATGTGTATGTCTTACGATGCCACCACCGTCGTAACACCCCCCTCCCCCCTCCTCCCTTCGCGACGTCCTACGGCGGCGTCCTTGGCGGCAGTTACACGACCCCCTGCTGTGGCAGCTGGACGACAAAGCACGCAGCAGCAGCATCAGCATCAACATTAGCAGCACCAGCACCAGCAGCAGCAGCAGCAACAGCAACAGAGCAGCAGCAGCAGCACCCTCCCGTTTGCAAACTGTTTGGGAGCCTGGCGCTAATTGTTCGTCCACCGCACGCCGCCCATGGCCCCGCCGCTTGTACTCGCGGTAGTAGTGGCACTGGTGGCCGTCCGACGCGACATCAGACGAGACAAAAGGCGCAAGCCGGCGTGTCAAGCAGCATCAAGCAGCCGCGAAAGCAAAGCCAGCAAGCCTCGCGGGGGTGGTGACTCACACACGGGGCCGACGTGACTCGATTAAGAGAACAGCAGCGACGCTTTAGCCTTTTGCGCGAGCGTGGTTGCGCGCGCCGCCGCTAAGCTGAAGCTGGCTGAAGCCTAGCCCCTCCCCCCTCCTCCCCACCATACCCCCCGCCCACCGCCAGCGGCGTATGGTGGTGCTGGTGGCGGCGCGCCCCCTGGGGGACCAGGTAGTAGTAGGGGACGCAGACACGCATCGCATCGCGCACTGCTCTTGCTCCACAAATAAAAGAGTGTGTGACAACACGATAACACCCATCATAGCTTTGAAGCGCGCGCCTGACAATAAGGGCACACACACACATTTGTCTGATATGCGTGTCACAACACTTTGCGTGTACGACATCTGTATCCTTTCTTTGTGTTAATTTTTCATTGATTGCTATCATATTATTTTAAAAGCTATTTGAGGGGCGTGATTTGCGCCTTGTGGTTTATTTGGGAGGAACAGTTTTCTAGGATGCGACATGGACGTCGTCTGCGTAATGCTGACCAGCCAACCATCGACCTCTATGTGCAAAGGTGACTCGGAGTACAGCTGTCGTCGCGGTCCCCGCGGGGCCGGCCTGGGGGTTGCACGGCTGCCGCGCCGAGGTCCGCCAACTCATGCAGACATTCCCTGCTCTCTGAGGCACACCGAGATCTTGCCCCGTGCTTCCAAGAACAATACCAACAAGCAAAGGCGGCGGCGGCAGCAGCAGCAGCAGCAACGGGGCAGACTCATCACGCAGCGCAACCCCTTTCTGTTTGCACGGACCGACGACGTATCTCATCGGGGTCGAAAACTTTGCAGGAGAGCGGCGCAGCAGACGCGAACCCCTCCCCGCCCCTCCCAGCTCCACCCTGCCATGCCCTGCTGCCAGCCTTGGTCAACCCTCGCAGTCAACCTACCGCGAGCAGTTAGTTGTCAGCGCAGCGCGGCATGGGGGGTCTCGTCTGCCACTCCTCTCCTCAAAAGACGCCATCCCCTTGCCGCTGCTGCTGATGCTGCTTGAAGCTGATGCTGCTGATGTACCTCCACGTTGTGGCCCCAATTTTCTCTCTAGCTGATGGCCGAGTGGTGGTGGGTTTGTTGGAGAAAGGGCGAAGAAGAGGGGGGAAGAGGGAGCGGCTTGGGCACGGGCATTGTTCGCTTTCTCCTCCAGCCAGCCTCCACCAGCACCGTTCCACCGGGAAAATTACCCCCCAGCCCCTGCTCCCCAAGGCAACGCTTCAACATTATCGAAAGACAGTACCAATTTCTCGTTCCGTATATATGTAAAGATTTTGGCTGGACGTCTGCTTGCTGCTGTCGCAGCGAAGAAAAAGTTTTGATATTCATAAAACAATTTTGATTTTTAGACAGTCCCCTAAAGACTGTC
>NW_026270762.1:3479-5465 GCF_000697945.3 Frankliniella occidentalis | reverse complement strand
GCCCCGCCACGTCATGCCCCGTGCGCGTCTCGCTAGGCTGCAAGACACAACCCCTCCTTCCTTCCCCACGCCGGCTCGGATGTGAGCCCCCCTTTGTCAAGCCGGCCCCCAGCCTTGTTTACGGCTGGTGTTTTCACCCGGTTTCTGTCTGTCGGCCTTTCGCCAGTTTGCCCAGACAGCAACAGTGTAACCACGGTTTTGTCTTGCCTGTCGGGATTCAAGGATGTCTACCCTGCGTGGCCTGGTGGAAGGGGGATGATGATCGCAGATTGCGCCTTCCATGCTCTGGAAACTACTTACAACTCACTGGAGTCTACTTACCGCCCAGGTCCGGCCGGATCCGCTTGTCGTACCTGCCCACGGCCAGCAGGTTATCCAGCGTCGACGAGATGTTCTTGGTCGTGAAGCGAAAGTCCCTGAAGCGGGCGCACCACGCGGTCTGCACCACCAGAACGGCGGCGACGACCAGGACGACCGGGGCCGCGGCGCGCATAGCCCCTCGCCATACCCCCCGCACGTGGGTGCCCCTGGTCGCTTGCGGCTGCGCTGGTGGTGGCTCTCTTGGTCCCGGTGACGATTACGTACCCGACACCCCCTACGCGACGCTGTAGACTCGCGGCTCGCTACCCGCGTGGTGTCGCGAGTGCGTTCTCGGCCAGGACGGCGTCGACGAGCACGGCGCGCACGAGGCGCAGTCGGCGGTCAGACGGACTGCTGGCGAGTCCTGCGTGGTCCTCGGGGGTCGCGGGGATCCGTCGGAGGGGAGGGGGCCTTGTGCGCGAGTGGGAGGCGGATGGCGGCGGGTGCTGCCCCCCCCTCTCCTGCCTCCTGCCTCCTGCCTCCTGCCTCACGCTCGTGAGGCCGCCGGCCAGCCGACCGCACCGGGGACCCGGGGGGAAGATTGCCATCGGGGGGCGAGTCGAGTAGAGGGGTCAACAACAAAATAGCCGGGTTTGTGTCCAGGCTTATACCGGGCCATCCAGTAAGTCCGTCCGTAACGAAACAGCTGAATTCAGCCTCTCCAAACACTCCTTGCGCCCGTTGGGTAGGCAATATCTCGCCTGCAGTGCATGCGTGTACTGCGGTGTGGCCTACGCCGAGTCTCGCAGGCGCTCAGCTCCCTTAATTCGCCGAATGAATCTCTGAATGAAAAAGAACGGACGTACTTTCTGGACGCTCTTTCAGGGCCCTGAAACCCCAGTGTATGGATCGCAGCACTATAAGTGTATTGCCATTAGCCATCCATGTTAGGCAGGGCAGGTTTGAACTTTTCATATAAATGAGAAACATGCCATCGTGACGTGTCAGTTTGTCAACGCCGCTGGACCGCGGGTGTGGGTGGGCGAACACCCTGTGCGTCTTGTTGGGCTAAGAGTCTCGTCAAACAACGTCTACTTTCTGTCGGCACTCCCGCAGGTGATCACGTAGCTCAATTCACCGCCAGACGTACGAGGCGGCATAACAAGTGGGGCTGTTGACATGCCACTCCCCCGCCCCGCACCCTCCCCTCCTCACTCCTTCCCTCCCGCTCGACACAGTGACAGGACTGTCATAACCTCGATGTTAACTCTGTCAAGATGAATGCTCGTCGGTGGTCGCTCCTCCTCACACCGACAAACAGAGAACCTGGCACACGAAACTAGGAAAGTGAAATGTGAGTGTATGCTTTTCTCCTATATATTTTTTAAACCGAAACTTCTCGAATTCAAGAATGCTTCTCGAATGCAAGAGCGTCGTAGTTGGGAAGTAGTACTACGAGCTGTTGTGTAGTACACCACACTCGGCGGCAACGATACGATACTGTTTAATTGGCGCGAATGAGACAAGTCGGTCGCAAGGAGACGCCGCGCAGCGCGCAGGCGAAGGGGAGACGGAACAGCTTCGTCGCCACCGAGCACCTGTCCCTACCCCCTCCCTCTCCTCTCTCCTCGTCCTCAGCCCGTAGGCATATATAAATTTCAGCCGAGGGAGGTGGCCGGGCGGGGG
>NW_026270762.1:0-3429 GCF_000697945.3 Frankliniella occidentalis | reverse complement strand
GGGGGACACGCCCTATGCGCTGGAAATGAGTAACGAGCCACTTCTTTGATACATGTGCTTTCCAAATTACCGGAAATGTATCTGTTTTGATTTTGTATTTTTGTTTTTGTTCTAATGTTTTCATTAAATTACCACATGAGCACTGGAGAAGCAACTTCACGCCTTCCCCTCTTTTGTAGCTTCCTGGAATCAGAATAACGCCCTCTAAGAAGGACCGGAAATGCTTGCCTACGACATTTTTTGTTTTTCGTGAGCTGAGGCGGGGTGGCAGCACTTCCCCGCCTCGACCTCGCGCTTCTCCTCGTGCCAAGTTCTCGCCTCTCACCTCGATGTCCCGGAGTATGTCGTCGTACAGCAGCTTCCTGGCGTCCCTGGCGTACGTGAAGTCCATGTGGTTGAACGAGTCGTGAAAGATTCGCTTGTACTTCTTCACGTTTGGGAGCCTGTCTCGCAGTGTCTTCACGTCCTGCAAGTCAACTCCGTGGGTTGGATTGGTTGAAGGTACGTTCGCCACCGACACGGAACAGGTATGGGCGGCTTGGCCTTACCTCAGTCGAGGTGAATACGTCGTTTTCCGTGTAGTACACATACACGGGTAAGCTGACGTTATCTAGCGGGTACTCTGGCGGTTGGTCCTGACCGTATTTTTCCTTGTTTTTCCTCGATCCGTGGTCGAACTGCTGAAACTTGCCGCCTGCGAAACGAACGTACCGTGACTCTCCGGTGGGACTGGTAAAACTGACTCGGCCGAGGTCACGCTGAAGAACACTGACTATAAAACACCTGGGAGTAGTGGGAGAGCTCCCTGAAGGCGCAGCCGGCCGGCATGGTCTTTAGGATGGTCAGGATTTGTTCCTGTAAAAGACGCCGCTCAGCAAATAGACGGTCTAGTGGTGTTTGCAGTGTTTGAGCCTTGTCTTGTCTTACGGCGAATTCTACCGTAAGGTACAGTAAACTCCGCAGCACCGTAGCTGGCGGCAAATTTTCACCAAAACAAGCTACAGCTAATAATTTTCAGGGTGAATCAGGGTGATTTCCGACCTTGTCGACTTGCTGCCCGTTGAAGCCTATGGCGCGGAACACGACGTTGGTGCAGACCCAGCGTCCGACCAGTTTCTTGTTGCACATGTGGTCGGTGACGAACCTGATCAGGGGCGGGTGGGGCTTGATGTCGTACTGGCCCAGAATGTTGGCGCCTAGCTGCGGCAGGGGCAGGGGAGGAGACTGCCGTTAAGCGACGTCGGAATAACGGTGATCGCCCAACCCTGGCTGGCCGTCCCGAACTCACTTCCATGAGGGGCTCCATCGCAATCATAAAGCGCATTAGGATCGTGTTCACGTTGTTGAAGAACGCCACGGGGGCGAGGGCTATGAACATCGACACCTGCAAAAGTGATGGTGTGAGCTATTTCAAGTGTCCCGTGCTCGGTCCCGCGGCTCCGTCTCGAACGGCTCAGCGGGCTGACCTTCCCGTTGTACTCGGGCCGCAGGGATGCGGCCGCCAAGAGGGCCGTGGTGCCCTCGGAGTGGCCGACGAACACCAGCGACTCTCGCCGGGTGTTGTTCAGGATGTAGTCGATCATAGCGGTCACGTCGTAGAAGCCGATCTCATGCCATCTACCCTGCGTGTACATGGTGTCATACCGCACAAAAAATAGAAGCGTTTCCTGCCGTAGAACTCCCGTTTTCAGGGGAAAAAATGCTGATTTGTTTTAGCAGAACGAGTTGCTACTGTGCACCCCCCCCCCCCCCCCCACAAACACACACAGAAACACATTGTTCGAGTCCCAGTAGCCCTTTCTTACTTACGAATATTCCCAGAATGCCTTGTCACTGGTGGTCATCCTTTTGTGCTTCCGTGAGTACCTGTTGCCTCGGAAGTTGCCTAACCACACGTCGTACCCCGCGTCGTGGAGAAGGAAAGCTGATCACGGCAACAACGAAATGTCACAGTAAGACAAGCGGAAGAGCACAATCTGTAAATTTATTAGAAATAAAACAGAAATGTTTCGAGTCCCCGCGCCGGGACGTTGATCACAATCTGTAAATTTAATTTGATTTGAAACAAAAATGCAAGTTTGAGACCACCATCGTTTCCATTTTCAGAAATTGCAACTTCTACAAAAATGTTGATGTGCGGTACTGTGCAAAATTTTAACTTTTAAACGGTTCTACTTATTTTGATTGCAGTGCGGCGCTCACCCAGTGCCCGGTTGCGCCCGCTGATCACAAACTCGGTGGACGAGCACATGAGGCCGTGCTGCAGGTACACCGCCGGCCGGTCGGCGTGGGGAATGCGGAATATTGTGATGACGTAGTCGTCCTCGGTCACGACGGTGTGCTCCTCCACGGGGTACTTGTTACTCTTGATGATGTTGGGCTGCGGTGCGGTGCTAAAGTTAGGGATGAGCACGCAGACGACTAACCAACCGTAGGACTGGCATATATAGCGCCGTTGACGCGTACGGTGGACAGCGCGTCCGGCATGACCCGGAGCCCGGGCGGGGAGGTCGCGTTGAGCGGCGCCACCCTCCCGGCTTCTCTCCGCGGGCTCCCCGTCGTCGTGAGAAGCTCGAGCGCGGCGCGACTACGTGGCGGCTGTGTTGTGGCTATGACGAAGAAAAACAAAACGCGACGCACCGGCGAGTAAAGCTACATTGTACTTTGCGGCGGCGGCGTCTCCCTTTGTATTTCGTTGCAAAAGTAACACCTGGTGAACTGGAACCCAAGTCCGGTAGCACCAGGATCAGGGCTGCGACGGTCGCGATGGCCATGGTGGCCCACCGTGTGAGCAACGCCCGACTGTGGACCGCGCGACTACTGCTGCTTGCCTCGCAGGTGCACAGCGGTGTGCGATAGCCGCCCCCCCTCCTCATTTTCCCCTCTGGCGAATTTCTTCCCTCCCCTCCTCCCACTGCTACTCCCGCCTTCGAGCAACGAAGGCTTTCCATTATGGGGCGAGGCTGCAAACCTAGCCCGCCGCAAACAAATTAGAAAAACTCGTGATACCGCCTGGCAGTTATGCAATGCTGGGCAGGGTGGGTGGCCTACCCTACTCACCGCAGGGGTCTCGGCGCGAACGTCCCAATGTGGCCACATTGAAAGTCCCTGTTTGTAACTACACGATTGTAGCTACAGCCGACAGTGCCCGAGTCAGCTCAAACCGAACCGTCTATAGACGAATTCATTACTTCCGCCAATGCTAGAATAACAACCAGAAGTAAACTGCGCTAAGAACTAAAGCGAAAACGAAAAATACCAATGCCTTTTGCCTTGCCCAACCGCTCGGAGGGACAGGGGGCCGCGGGGGCCCGATTCAGGAAAGCATTGCCTACCCTCTAGGCGTTTTCAGCGAGACACGGCGCCACTTCTTAGCTTTAGAAAGGATTTATGAGCCTGGGGCCAAAAGGAGCCTAAACCCAAAGTCCT
>NW_026270761.1:1245-2022 GCF_000697945.3 Frankliniella occidentalis | reverse complement strand
GGCAGTGCCCACGGGGCGCGTGCTTGCCGGTGCAGCCAGCCCGCTCAGAGAGCCGCTCAGCCAACGCTGGGGGCAGCCACCTCTCGCCTGGCCGCTCCCGCCGCCCGCCGCCCTCCCCTCCCCGCGCCGCCGCCGCTGCAGACGCCTCCCCCTCCCTTGTCCTCACGCCTCGCCGCCCCTCGGCTCTCTGCCCGGCGCGGCGTGGAGGGGGGAGCGGCGGTGGAGGGGAGGGGGCGGCGGCCCTAGCGGCAGCCCGCCGCCCGGCCCGGCCGCGCAGCCGACGCGTCCCGAGCAAGGTCTCGTTTAGTTAGTTGAGTTGTTCCATCTCGGTTCGGCTCGCTTGCCGTCGGCTCGCTGCGCGGCGTTGCTGCTGCTGCTGGGCCAGCCTGTCCGCGACGACAACCCTCTGGATACCAGTGCGCCGCAGTGTGTGTGTGTTGTGTGTGTTGTGAGTGCGTCCGTGTGATGGTGAGAGTGTCAGTGTGGTGACGGCGTGCACGGCCCGGCGCTGGCCCCGGCAGCCTGTCGGCAGCCCTGGCGCCGCTGGACCAGGAGGGTGACTCGGCCAGGATGCCGGAGCGGGAGCCCTTCCCGCTGCACCTGCCCCCCGCGCCTGCCACCCTGCCGCTAAATTTCCCGTCGGCCTTCGGCGCCTTTCACGCCCCCGCCGGCCTCGCCGTGGACCAGCGCACGCACGAGGGCCGGTACATCTGGGACCCCGCCCTGGCGGCCCGCGCACTACCTGGATTCCACCACCCTCATGGGTAAGCCCCCCCC
>NW_026270761.1:0-355 GCF_000697945.3 Frankliniella occidentalis | reverse complement strand
CTCTCCCTCTCTTCTTCTCGCGTGCTGCACTGGCCCCTGTGTGCTTCGTGTGGTAATTACACTTTCGTGCCCGGCTCCCCCATATTTCACCCATCTTTGATGTGTTCGGTCCACCACCACCACCCGGCTGCAGAAGATATAGGAGTGTTTGAAAATAATATTCAAAGCGAAGCACGACGATAATGACGCTTAATGCACCTTTGCGAGGAGCAAAGGGAATTGAACAGACCGGGCTACACCAACATACATGCCGAGCGGTCTGCGCCGGGCGGGTCGGTCGGAGACGCTGTAGTCTCGATCTTTCTCCCCCCCCCCCTGCTTGCTTGATTCTGTTTTCCTCTCCGGTCCTTACTAT
>NW_026270760.1:5623-5945 GCF_000697945.3 Frankliniella occidentalis | reverse complement strand
CATACTCAGCACTCCAAATAACTTATTTTTTAATCCAACCCTACTTCTGATCAAAAAAAAAAAAAAAAAAAGATGTTTTCGAAAAGTTCTTCGAAAGAGTAAAAGAACAACAAAAGTTCAGTTTCACCAAAATTCATCAGTTCATCATGACTTTAGGAAAAGTTACAGCTTTTTTCTCGTACAGCCCGCGTAGCTATAACAGTCTACACCAGGGCGTCACAACGTAACGTGGAACGGAAATACACTAAACCGGAAATAAAATTGCAGTTTAGAAGCGTTTTTGAAGCGATTTCATCCTTCTGCGAGCATTATACATGAGAAT
>NW_026270760.1:0-1003 GCF_000697945.3 Frankliniella occidentalis | reverse complement strand
AGAAAGATACTGCTAAAAGTGTCCCACTCCCTCCATCCTTAGGTAAGGAACATGAGCTCCAAGTACACCGGCCACCCTCTCTTCTCTCGTCGCCCTGTCTATGTCTTTCGCCCGGCGCACACCGACGCCCTCCTTCCTTCTCACAACAGGCGCACACGTACGCACGCACGAGCGCACGCACACACACACACACACACACACGCGCGCGCGCGCGCGCTGCGGTGGGGGCTCCTTGGCCCCACATCGTCCATCTCTGTGGTCCCCCCAAGGGGTTTGGGGCACCCTCACGCGCTTCCTTATTCACATCATATTCCAGCCCCCACTCCACTCTCTCTGTCTGTCTCTCTCTCTCTCTCTCTCTCTCTCTCTCTCTCTCTCTCTCTCTCTCTCTCTCTCTCTCACACACACACACACACTTTCCCCCCGCCCCTCAAATTGTCCATCACTCGGCCTTCTGACCCAACGCTAGCCGCGGCTTGACCAGCAGCGCGCCCACTTTTTTGGGGTCTCGTTTATTTTTTCCGCGCTTCCTTTTCACGGCCTGACGCTTTTCCTCTTCCCCGAATCGCGTTTCGTTATTCTTTTCGACTCTTTTTTTTCTTTCCTTATTTTCCCTCTGCGGAGACTTCTTTCTTCCCCCTCCCCCTGCTGCTCTCCGTTACACACAGACGGGGTGGAGGAGGAACGAGCCCCTTTGACTAAAAATGCAGGCCACGTCCGAACGTCCTCGGTACATTTGATGTGGCGCGCGGCTGTGGACCGGCTGGCGGGCCAAAGTGCCTCAGCTGCTTTGCCTCCGATTAGGACCGACTTTATCCCTCTTCAAGAGGAGCTCCCCTCCGTACAAGAAAATTTACAGCCGAGGGAACATTTATACTGACCTAACACAAACCACGCAGTTTTTTCCCCTTCGTCTGCGGTAGGTTTGGACGCTACTCCGTTATTTTGCAGATTTTGTGGCGCAGTACGCGGCTTATGTTAAGCACCTAAACGTGAACTGATT
>NW_026270759.1:2515-3015 GCF_000697945.3 Frankliniella occidentalis | reverse complement strand
TCACTTGCACTTGCACCTACCCTACGTGGCGAGGGTGGGGCGGCGTTTTGCAACTCCCGGGGTCACACCTGCCCGTGTGACGTGCGGTGCCGTAGCCGGGCCCCGGCCGCCCGGTACAGAGTAGACTGCCCTGGCCGCGTGCTGTCTGGCGGCCCACTGTTTTGGCCCGCACATTATACCCCTCCCCCTCCTGCCTCTTGGACCTTGGTGAGTCCTTGTCGACTCCTCTGTTGCGCCTGCTGGACCGAGGGGCGGAGCGGGGAGAGGGGAGGGTGCGGGGGAACGGCGACTGTCAGCTGGGACACAGGCTGCGTCCGGGGTCGCGCGAGTAACCCGCTCTCCGCCGCCCGTCTCTGCTGGGTGGTGAGCCTCCCGCACGCAGCCCGCCGCTGGCCTCCGCCTCGCCGCACTGGATGTGCTGGGCTGGCGCGGGGCGGGGCGCGGGCGCCCAGCGCGGGCCGGCCGGTACGCTGCGGCTGGGCGGGCGTGGATCAGTTGTT
>NW_026270759.1:0-1209 GCF_000697945.3 Frankliniella occidentalis | reverse complement strand
CTGGATTTTTGTTTACAGATTTAACCAACGCCGTGGCGTCGTGGACAGCGCAGTACGGAGATATCTTCAAGATCTGGCTGGGAAATGTTCCGTTCCGAATAGCGTATAGTCTCGCACTAGGGCGACGTCCGCAGCGAGTATGACTGATGCGAGGCTACTCCGCGCAAACGCAGGCATGCTTCACTTCACCAGGAGTCAGACATGAATACAGAGAAAAGTAAACACTTGAGATAGAGCTGAGACTCAGACTTGTTTAACCAGGTTAATGTCTTAGTCTGCATGATATTTGTTTTGCGTTTCGCTTACTAGCGATGCTGTGCAGGGGCGTAGTAAGGGGCGGCTGACAGGGCTGGCTTAGGGCAAGGTACAGGGGTTTTGTAGCTAAAATTGCCTATCTTTTAGGCGGCTAGGCCGCACTGAAATCCGGTTCGTGATACTTTTACTCGATATATGCGATAAGGTGAAACAGGACTCTGGAACAGTCCTTCCAATAACCGCAATTTTGAGTTTAAAATCAAAATGCGAATTAAATCAAGAAAAAGCTCTCTTTTGCATTCTAAGTTTATTGCGGTTCTTTTAAGGTATAATAAGTTTATAACTAAGCGTAACTGTAGCGTAACATTTTGTCTTCAAAAAACGTGTCGCGCCCACCCCACAGTTTCGTTTAATTATAGACTTATTATACCTTAACAGAACCGCAATGAACTAACTTAGAAAGAAATAGAGAGCTTTTTCTTGATTTAATTCGCATTTTGATTTTAAACTCAAAATAGTTTTTTTTTGACGGACTTTTCAAGTTTCAGTCCTGTATCACCTTAAGTGTTTTCAACTTGCACTGTGAAACCCTTTTTAGTTCCAAATGTCCAGTCAAACATTCAAAAGTGTGCAACGCCGTGTTCACTGTAAAAAAAAATTGTTGTCACTTAACAACAAATTCGTTGTTAAGTTTTTAACTGACTCCTGTTGTTGTACAACAGCTTCGTTTGTCAAATAACAGCAAAAGTTGTCCAGTAACAGTAGTAAAAAAAGTCAGCAAAAGCAAAATGGCGCCCAATAGTCCAATATCAACACTGCACTGACAACAAACGTAGTTGTTTTTCAACAACTTCTGTTGCTCTCGAACAACTGAGCTGCTTTTTAACAACTAATTTTTACAGTGTTGAGCAATTCCATGTGCACGCCGCAGTAGTTGAACTACCGAAATAATAA
>NW_026270758.1:2095-3136 GCF_000697945.3 Frankliniella occidentalis | reverse complement strand
CCCGCCCCGCCCAGGGTACAGGGCGCCACACACACGCACCCTGGCGGCGGGCTGCAGAAGCATGCAGTGCAGCGGCGCTACCCCCCGTGCCGCACCGCGTATTGCCGCGGCCACATGACTCGAGGAGAAAAGTCATCACAGAAGAAGTGAGTGCGTGTGGGACGCACTGGGAGAGATCGTCGTTACACCAGATACAGGAAATTTTTACATGGATGATGTCGTTCCCTCTGCAATCAAAATTTGTAAAATTAGAAGCACTGCGTATATAGGCTTGAAATCCATCGACGAGCAATGTCGAACGTCTGCAACATATATTTTGTACATCGTGTAAGTTACAATATATATTTGTGCATCCACGAGCATATTTTGTATTTTGCAGTGGCCAGCCAAGTCTCACATTTTGCAAACAGAAAACGATGACAAAAACCGAGCTACAGAGTTCGTTTCCTACAAAAGTATTTGCGGAAATTTTTTAAAGATCTTTTCTTTAAAAAGATCACATTGTCTTCATAAAAAGTTTCAATTTTTTTTTCCAATTTACCTGGCAGTTTTGTCAATGTTTCCAATTTTCTCTGGTTAATTTTGTGATCATTTTTTTCAAATGTTTCGGATAGCATGATGATTACTACCACCCCCTGGAAATACACTAAAATGCCCAAAACGTGCTAAATTTCAGTGCCTTTGTACAGTAAAATTTAGCACCCTTCAAAGGTGTACTGAGGCCTACCGTTTGTCTATCCAGTGAAGCTCTTATTTACAGTGCTACTGACTGGACTGGTCACAGCCGACCTGGCGCGACGCTGCAGTACATAGGGCACAGTCTCTGGCGGTGCAGTCTACCCGCCAGGCGCCACCATGAGCGGGCCATGAAACAGAAGGAGGGTGGGGGGGGGGGGGGGGAGACCTATGCGCGGAAAGGGCGAAGTTCAATCCTGGAGATCCACGCCCCCCCGCTCCCTTCTCACACCAGCAGCTTAACTCACTCCACTCCACTCCAACCCCACCCCCAACCCTCACGACACTTTCTCCCCCACCCCCTCA
>NW_026270758.1:0-1705 GCF_000697945.3 Frankliniella occidentalis | reverse complement strand
CTGCTCTGCGCCGGCCCGGGGCCCCCCAGGGCATCATGGGGCTGGGGGCCCCACCCTACTGCCACGCCTCGCCCCGCCGCCGCTCCACCCCATGTCCCGTCCCCGCCACACCACTCCGGAGCAGCAGCCCTCGCTGACACACGTTAAAACTTTACAGAAGTGTGAATAAACACAGGAAATCAATGTTCTCGTTATTTGCGATGATCGCGTGTTCGTGTGACGGACACCGCACACATCGCTCCCTTCAAATGTCTCGCACTTCAAGCGAGGCGCGATACAAGCGCGGAAATGCGTTGTCCGCGGTACACACGTGCATACTGTACGTGAGCCGCGCCCCACCTGAGACGTGGCGAGGCGGGGCGGGGCGTGGCGGGGCGTGGCGGGGCGTGGTGGGCGCATTGCGTCCTGGTCGCCATAGCAACCCCCCTGCCGGCATCTGCGCGGGCCCGGCCGGGTTTTCGCCGGTGTTTTCGCATAGCGCTTCCGCACGGCCTCGTCTAGTCTCTTTCGCCCTCGCCACATTGAACACCGTCCGACACTCGACTCTTTGAGAAGGAACTGAACAATTTTTCAAAGGCTACATTGTCAATTATGTAAAATTTATATAGAATATTACCTGTAATTTTTTGAACTGCTGTAGAGCAAGTAAAACTTGAAGAACAGAACGATAGTTTCCACAATAAAAACTGCAGTTTTTTTATTTGTATATTTTTTACAGTGTTTGTTCGGAGGCCTCTGGCCGAGCGACCGGAGGCCGCCTCGTGCCGCAAGAGCTTGTCAGACCCGGCCAGAACGCTGTTATACGCAAAGTGGATCCAATTTGGGTCCAGGGAGGCAAGTGTAAGGGATGAAACAAGCCCTGCTGGCATCAGAAACACTGACCCCCCAAACATGTTTGTTCATAAGAAACTTCACAAAGTCTGTCAAACTCGCCGTCGCTAAATATTTTTCTATTTTGCGTGACGCAAAGGCTGCCGCGACGAGGAATAATTCCCCATACTCTGAGAAATCCCTGTAAGGGTTTTACAGTAAAGTTTCCCATATGTACCGACTTAGAATATATTGGCGAGCAATAATGGGAATGGGCTGTCGTAAATTAACAACATTTTCTGTAAGTCGCAACTACAAAATATACGTTGTAAATGTACGAAGATGTTTTTCGCGGGTATAATGGTGGCGATTAAAGTTTTTGCGGGTCGTGACAAAGAGCAGGGGATGTGGCCGCATCGGAGCCGTGCACCGTCGTGTAGCCCTTTGGAGGGTGGTAAGCAGATAATTGGCCGGGTAATTAACTTCCTGGGGATGGGAGAGAGAGAAAGCGACTTCCTCGAGGCAGTAGAGGGGCTCCACCAGGTGCGTGCTGCTGCTGACGGGCGCGCGGGGCAGCAGGTGGAAGGGCAACGCCGCGTCCCCTGAGTCGGAATGCCAGGGCCCGCCACACGATAGAATAAACAATGGCCGATTTTGTTTTTAGCATATGATTCATACCTTAAAGCCCTTTACACTCCAATAAATAATAAAACTCCCCCCGCTCCCTTCTCACACCAGCAGCTTAACTCACTCCACTCCACTCCAACCCCACCCCCAACCCTCACGACACTTTCTCCCCCACCCCCTCATCCCTTGGCGATCTTTTCGTGCAATGCAAGTCGCCACGCATTGCAACAGCCGCTAATCCGATGGAAATAGAGCGGCGACCCGTTGG
>NW_026270757.1:3816-4143 GCF_000697945.3 Frankliniella occidentalis | reverse complement strand
GAGGACACACTGAGACCTTTTAGAATCAGTGATGTCTGCGGGGTAGTGGTTAGGCTGTTTCAAAAAAAAATACCTATACCAGAGCGAGGTTTTTCTGAAAGTTTATTTCATGCTGATACTCATGGAAAAAACCCGGGGCCTGTGCGATGAAGGAAACCCGGCGAAACCCGCGCTCAAAGTTTTTTGGGTGTTTTGGCGGGTATCACGACCGACATGTTCTCGGGCCCGCTGCGCGGGGGCGCCGCCGCCGCCGACCGCGCCCGTTCCTGTGGTGACTACCTATGGTATGTACTTCCTATCGGACATGGTCCGACCCGCCCTCCCCAC
>NW_026270757.1:0-1011 GCF_000697945.3 Frankliniella occidentalis | reverse complement strand
CCCGGAGTCCTTCATCTCCACCAGAGGGCGAGAGGGCGGCAATTTTTGAACTGAAGATCGTGATGTCGTCACGGCCACTCAATGCTTCCTTTTTAACGCAACAGATTTCTATTGAATTCCCTTCAAACATCCCGGACAGCTCGGGACTGTAACCCGGACAAACCTTGTGGACTGAATGGCGGACAGTGCCACAAATAGGTTCTCGGACCATTGCGGACAGAGCCACGGATAGAACCTAAGATGACTGTGGCCAGTGCCACGGACACGATCGCGGACAGCATATTTCATCGAAATTTCCTTTAACCATCCCGGACAGCTACAGCTTCACGGGCAATCATCGTGGACAGGTTTGCGGACTATGGCGGACACAACCACGGATAGGATCTCGGGTGACTGCGGACAGCTGCGGAAAGATCCACGGACGTTTCAATCCACGGACTGGGGCCACGGACAACTTAAGGACATACCAGTGGACGTGTCCTCAAATTGTCCTCATGTAGTCCGTAGCAGCTGTCCGTGAGCTCTGTCCGGCGGCTCATCAGGGAAGGTGCCCAAAACAAGAAGTATTACAAAGCCTGTTTGTATGGATGTATTATAAATGGGATCAAGTCAAAGAAGGTTATTGGTCGCACACATCTGCCCAGTGAAGGTTTGTAGAATTTGTTATATTTCCTTGTGTGTGTCATGTGTGTATGAAGTAATGTAATATTTATTTTTGCAGATGAACCTAATAGAGAATTATTGAAGGAAGTTGAAGCAACCGCTAAGTTAGTGGGCAAGAAGAGGACAGGTTCCGACTTAAGTGAGGCTAAGTCTGCTTCATCGTCATCGCCGCGCTGCGGTGGCGGTCGGGCGAACCGACTTAATGCTACGGGATCTGGTGCCACTTTGCGCTTTGCGCGCCACAGTGTCGCCACCGGGGGGCTCACTACATCGTGTTCAGTGCTCTGACAATCATTTTATTGAAAGTATTGCACAGGATCGTTACATGCATGTCATTAACATATTTTT
>NW_026270756.1:4235-6339 GCF_000697945.3 Frankliniella occidentalis | reverse complement strand
GTGGTGCTGCTCGTGGTGCTGCTCGTGGTGCTGCTCGTGGTGCTGCTCGTGGTGCTGCTCGCGGTGCTGCTCGCGGTGCTGCTCGTGGTGCTGCTCACGCCTTTGGTGTCGTGCGTGCCGTCTGATGGCTGAACGGCCGCGGGGCTTCACCCACAAGCAGATGATCTCTACGGAACGCCGCTTACGCTGCTCCCACGGGAAGCGGGATATAAATATAAATATGCGTGTAGGACTCGTGTGTCCATCTATGCGTCGAAAGCACGCGAGTCGAATTTCCTCTCTCAATTGGAGCCGTGCGTGCTGACCGGCTCACAAGCTATGCGGCGGCAGCAAGCATCCGGCAGCCTCTCCCACGCCAGAGGGGCTCGCTCCCCGGCCCCAACAGCCATCGGCTCAAGCCGACATCAATTTAATGTAATTTCCCTCTATTTCCCGCTCCGATCTGCGCGTCTCCCTCGTAGCTTGTCGGTGACGTGCTTGTCCTACTCGGCGCTGCTGCTGCTGCTGAACGCACTCGTCAACAGGATGCTATGCGGACGTGGCGGGGGCAAGGTTCCTGCACACAACTTTTGCCAAAAACCCCTCGCCGCACGCTGCTGGATTGGACCGGAGCGGGGCGGCTCTGCCGCATCGCATAATGAGGCCAAACAAAATGACTCATTTATAAAGGAAGGGTTGAGTAATTAGCATCGTAAATGAGTGGCGCAGCGCGGCGTTGTCGCGGCCCTTATCCGGTCCTCATCGCCGCCGTCGTCGTCGGCGTGCCATTCGGCGGGCACCGGCGGAGACCGGCTGGGACCGGCTGACGACGGCGGCGGGTGCTCGGTGGCTGCGGTGGTGGTGTACCCTTTTACCATCTCGGTGCTGAGGTCGCCGCAGTGTGAGTGAGAGTGTAAGTGTGAGTGTGTTGTGTGTAAGTGTGAGTGTGTTTCCCCGGCCGAACTTGGCCTCGCATGCATGACTATTGGCGGAGGGAGAAGATGGCTATCTTGCTGTTATCGGGCCGATAACGCGCGCCGCCCGGCTCAGGGAGGGCTGCCCGGCCCGCCTCTCCGCTCGACCCACGGACTCGCGGATTCACCAAACGTGTCTCCCCTTGAATCAGCTGGCCAGCTGGCCCATCGTGGGGTCCCCGTTCACCTAGTACCTTTCCGGCGCGTGCCAGGCGCGCACGGCAACGCTCGCAGGGACTGCCTCTGACTCACAGGGTAGGGGGAAAAGCCACCGGGATTAGCCCTCGGGTAGGCCGTGCCGCACGGGGAAATCTCCCGAGGGGAGGAAAATTTTCTTTCCCCGCCTGCCGCCGCCGCGGCCCTTCACCTGCGGGTCAGCCCGCGAGCGCTCCGCGAGGAAGAGGAGGAGGAGGAGCCCGAGGTTGGCGGCCCGTTCGTGGTCACCGTATGCTCATGTCGACCAGGACGCGCGCGCATTCGCCATGATCGACCCGGTTTGCGCCTGCTCGCTCAGCCTGCCCACAGCTCAATTATTGAGCTCGGGGGACATCATGACTGCCGTGGGACTCGACCTGGCCTGACCCCCCCCCCTCCCTCCGCCTCGCCTCGCCCCGCACTGCTCGCGAGCAGTACGCCCCCACCTCGCCCCCGCCAGCACTCGACCTCATAACCCCGTCATTCCCGGTGCTGAGCCCATCAGCTTCTTCTATCACTGTCTGCTCGCACTCACGCTCACAGCCAAAACCAAAAGCAACGGGGACACCGCCGTGGTGTACACTGACTAGAGGTCAAAACTGTATGTTAGAAACGAAATGCGACAGCGAAAAATTGACTCTGGTAGGATCCCCGTACGCTGACTGCAGAAAGTGATGCACGTGCGAATTTACCAGGTGGCTGATTCACGCCGCGCACTTTCGCAGTTCCACTGTACCGCATGCACGCGTGCGGGTGGGTTGCCTACTCGCACGGGGCTGTAAGGAGCCGCGTGGGCAGCGAGCACAGGCGAAAGTGCGCGGCTTGAACCAGCCACCTGGTTTCACTGCAGGCAGTCCAAACACCTTTTTTCCTGCTGTGCGCTGGGGCTTATCGTGTATAGGGCGCTGGCCTGTAGTTAAAGGGCGCTGGTGGTCGCGGTCACGGGGGCTGCGGGG
>NW_026270756.1:0-3651 GCF_000697945.3 Frankliniella occidentalis | reverse complement strand
TCCCCTCCCGTCCCTGTCGCCGGGCCGGGCCGAAACCCCGCTGTACCGACTTTACCGCGGCCGGCTCAGCAGCCCAGTGCAGTGTCAGTCGAGCACCCGCGACGAGCGGAACCGATCGTAGCAGCATACCTAAAAGGTCAGCTGGGTACCCGATGGGGTACCGGGCCGGGCGTGGCGTGTCGGTGGTCGTGCTCCCGGTCGCCACCCTCCTGTTGCTGATCGCCCCGCTCCATCCCCGGCATCGACTGACGGCTTCCTGGTGTTTGTGTGTTGTAGATGGCGTCTCACGGCGTGCTGGAGAACTCCCCCAATGCGGCCATCAACAAGGCCGTCATCGGGCGGCTCATGGAGCTGCCCCTGCCGCCCAACAAGGTGCTGGCCACCTACGTCTGGATCGACGGCACCGGCGAGAACCTGCGTGCCAAGAGCCGGACCCTGGACTTCATCCCCAAGGCGGTGAGCGGTAAGTTGAGAGGGACTTCCCCGGGGGTCGCCGCGGCGCTGCCGCCCTCCTGCCCGGCTGATAACGCTCGCTGGGCGCCGTGGAGCTGGCGCGTCCTCGCTCTACTTTCGCCCCGTCCTTCCACTATCGCGCCTCCCGTTTTTGACTTTTTAAAGAGGTCCGTCCCTTCCCGTACAGTAGGCTTGGCGCTGCTGGCTTTTACACTCAACCCCGCGCTGCGCGTGCAGGAAAGAGGACCCCCTGTTTTATAGCTTTGACCCGGGGGCGGGGCCGCGCAGCGCGCGCAGCACCCCGCCGAGGCCAGGCCGCGACACGAGAGACGCCCGCCCTCTCCAGGGGCCGCGGGGGTTGGGGACGGGGAGGGTGTGACATGCTCATCTGACGTAACTGCTGCCGGGCTGCGGGCGCAGGGCCCGTGACCTTGTGTTGTGCGGCGTGGGTGGGCGTGGCTTGGCTAGGGAGAAAGGAGGGTCCAGAGATGAGACGGCTTCGTCGCGTGGCCTGACACTGTTCGCTTGACCTGTCCCTACAGACCTCCCCGAGTGGAACTACGATGGTAGCTCGACCTACCAGTCGGAGGGCAGCAACTCCGACACGTACCTCAGGCCCGTCGCCATGTACCGGGATCCGTTCCGTGGCGGCGAGAACAAGCTGGTGCTGTGCGACACCTACAAGTACAACAAGAAGCCCACCGGTGAGTAGCTGCGACAGCGCCCATCTCTGTTTTGAGGGGGATTTCCTGAAGATGCGCGGCGCTTCTAAACCGCCCCCTGTTTTCGCTCCGCAGAGACCAACCGTCGCGCGGCCTGCGCCGCCGCCATGGAGGCTGCCAAGGAGCACGTCCCCTGGTTCGGCATTGAGCAGGAGTACACGCTCCTCGACATGGACGGCAGACCGTTCGGCTGGCCCAAGAACGGCTTCCCCGGCCCCCAGGTGAGTGAAGCGCCTGTGTGTAGGCCGTCCCGCGGCGCGTGCGTGTGCGGCGGCGGCCTACCTCTCAGGCTGCCATGAGCGCCCGGCCCGCCCGGTCCGCCCCCGGCCCCCGACTTGTGTGCTGACGCGTGCTCTTGTCCGCAGGGCCCGTACTACTGCGGCGTGGGCGCCAACAAGGTGTACGCCCGCGACATCGTAGAGGCTCACTACCGCGCCTGCCTGTACGCCGGCATCAACATTTCCGGCGAGAACGCCGAGGTCATGCCTTCCCAGGTACGGTCGTGGTTTCTGCTGCAACTTGTTTTGACATTATGGCATGATTTTGTTTTCACCGTCGCACGCGACTATAACTAACACTTTCTTGTTTTCCCTGTAGTGGGAGTTCCAGGTCGGCCCCTGCGAGGGAATCTCGGCCGGTGACGAGCTGTGGATGGCCCGCTTCCTGCTGCACCGCGTCGCCGAGGAGTACGGCATCGTCGTGACCCTGGACCCCAAGCCCATGCCTGGCGACTGGAACGGCGCTGGCGCCCACTGCAACTTCAGCACCAAGAGCATGCGCGCCGACAACGGCATCCTGTGAGTAAAACCCGCCGGGCTCCTCTTGTTAGCCTCGCCTTCCGGTTTGCGACTTGCCTCTTCATGTCACGTGTGCTTTGCAGTGAGATCGAGAAGGCCATCGACAAGCTGTCCAAGCAACACCTGCGCCACATCCAGGCCTACGATCCCCACGGAGGCAAGGACAACGAGCGACGATTGACTGGACGCCACGAGACCTCATCCATCCACGACTTCTCCGCAGGTGCGATTGCGTGACAACGCTGTAAATAATATCAGCATGGCCTTTCAGCCAGAGGGGCGTCATCTGAAGTAACGTCGCTCTCTTTTGGATTGACAGGTGTGGCCAACCGCGGTGCTAGCGTGCGCATTCCCCGTGCTGTCGCCGAGGAGAAGAAGGGCTACCTTGAAGACCGCCGACCCTCATCCAACTGCGACCCCTACGCCGTGACCGAGGCTCTTGTCAGAACCTGTGTTCTCGAATAGATTACCACGACGTTGAGGCAACACCGGAGCAAGATATTTATCTAAATTTTATATTTTGTGTATAGCGAGGGAGAGGTGTATTGAAGTGACAGCAGAACTTATTTTTGATACGCTTTCTTGTTTTGGTATTTGGTCACATTTTGATCTGCCTAAAGTCTCATTTTTGTATGCATCTCCCCACCCCTCCCTACCAGAGTAATATCCAAAATAGGATGTGGGGAAGAGTTTGTCTTTGTGTGTTGCTCTCGAGTATTGTGCGCTTAGAAGTCAAAACCCAGATTCTAAGCAGGCTCAGATTTCTTGTGGCTAGTGTGCCAGGTTTACCACACCAGAACATATTGGAGAGCTGAGATGTGTGTGATTATGCTGTAACATTCTCATTTGTCCTCATTCGAGGCCGTGATCATATCTTTCTGTGTGCTGTTTTGAATTTACATTCAAAGATTGCTATGCTTGTTTTTGTAAATAGTGCATCAAGGGCGAAACTGTTACTACTATTATTCCAAATTTATTTGACATTTAGTTAGTCCATATTAGCGATGTGTCTTTATGTATTTTAGGAATGTATGTAGATCATACTTGTTAAATGTCAGTTATAACCTGTAACCTTCATCTTGATAACCATTTCACTCTCTTATATTTCCCAATTATGTATACTTTCATCTAGTTTGTGTAAATGCATAAATGTACGTACATGTGTATATAAATGTGATGTCTCTGTAAGATGTATCTAATGTTCCCATTCTCATTTTCATAGCTTGTTCTTGTGTTCTTAGTAACACCAATTTAAGATGCCAACAAATGATTTTGCATAATACCAAAACATATCTTGTTCAGAGCAAAGTAGGAAATATCTATCAAACTTTGAAACCAAAAAGCAGATGAGCTACTTAGACTTTAGCCACTCAGGTCCTGAGTTACCAAACTCCACCTATGTGTATGTATTGTAGTATGAAATGACAATATTAAGAGGCTACTTTCAAGACATTTGGCCTCTATGTAATGCTTTGGCCTAATATATAGGGCAAAAATGTAACATATTGCTTAACTAAAATTAAGGGAACCTCTGCCAAGTAAGGTGGCAAAAATACTAGACCTCCATTTGAGAAAAAATTGAATCACATAAACACAAATGTTTTAAATAGCTTGTCAAATTTTTGTGGAAGAAAAGAAGAAAACAAAGTGCAATAATTTTCAGAAATATATTTTAAGTT
>NW_026270755.1:2148-3352 GCF_000697945.3 Frankliniella occidentalis | reverse complement strand
CCCCCCCCCTTTTCCCTGTCACTTTTGCTTCTTAGAACGTAACTTCTGAACTAATAATAATGACGCTAACCTCCCCACTGTATAGCTAGGCCTGCGGCGCTGACACCCGAGACGAGTTACGAGTTACTGGAAGAGCATTCGGGGACAAGGCCTTCCGGCCCCAAAATTTGACATACTCACAACATTTGTCGGGGACTTATTACTCTAAAATTAGGGAAATGAAACTCCTACAGTTCGATAAAGGTTTTCATTGAACGTTCGAATTTTGACAGCTTGTTGTGTAAAAATCAACGTTTTAGTGATACTAGATAATCTAGAGACCCATGAGCCTAAAGGAGGGTGAGGTTCGACGTCAACAGTGTGGTTTTAGTGTTACTTCCCGCACAATTTTTCAAAATAAGGCCTTTTTTACGACTTCATAGACCATTTTGTTTTTTCACGTCCTTTTCGCCAAAGCATTTTGCCTCCGATCGTCTCGGCGTATAAGACACTTTCGTTTTCTTTCGACGAGCTGAATCCAAATCACTAACCAGATTTTGATTTTAACATAATTAGGTTTCGACGTTTGCGGCTGTGAGCGCACACGTTTCCTAGGCGCAGTCTGGAAAAGGGCCGCTTCCCACAGGATTCCCTGGCAATGACATTGTCATCAATCCCTTCGCTGAGTTTCAAAGATTTCGAACCAGAGAGGCCAGCCCTGCTCAAGGTTGGGCCCCAACTCCGTTATCAGACGCCGCGGCACGGAAGCTCTGTGCTGGGTACAGTATGACCACGAGAGCAGGGACGCGGAATGGATCGAGGAAGAGTACATTAGGTTGGACATTCCAAATAATGATGTAATTGTATCGGGAGGCAGTCCTATTCCTGTGGTTGACTTTGTTGGTGAGTGGGTAGCTTTACTATGGACCAGATTTGTAAAGACTTACATTTTATTGTAAATAAGCTAAGCATAGCTACTTTCCGAGCCGAAAAAAAATGTTCACTCTTTGTATGCTTGAGGTCCGCTCTGACGAACCCGGGACGTACAAACCGCGATCTGCATTGAAGTACGCTTTGGGTACGCTCAGGTGCGCCTTGAAAGTTTGTCCGACTTCGTTTTCTGTGCGCATAGGTGTCGATTTGCGCACTTGACGTACCAAAAGCGAACCTGGTTCACCAGTACGCTTTCAGGTCGTCAAAAGTTCGCTTTTGGCGTGGGTATTCG
>NW_026270755.1:0-1069 GCF_000697945.3 Frankliniella occidentalis | reverse complement strand
GGGGGGGGTCAAAAATCGGGAAAAAAGCGTGACGTCATTTGTGAATGGCCCCGTAATGAAGGCTGTTTCGAAGGTTAAGGTTTTGAGAAAAGTGGCTGCTTAAGCACACGGGAAACCCTTGGTGAGTAGATCAACAGTAGTGCTTCCCCGCCCCCCTCCCCCATCTTCTTCCGCCTCTCACAGACCAGACGCCTAAAAAATATTGAGAACGTGCCGCGACCCTGTATCGAACTTAATTTTAAATGTGTGTTTAATGAAATTCTCTGATTTTCTTCAATTTGTTTCCAGGGGAAAACATCTGTCCATGCAGCCATGAAGAGGCAGACACCCGCATGATGCTCCACGCCGCATCAGCCGCCGCTGATGGGTGCCCGAGGGTCTTTATCAGGACGGTTGACTCTGATGTAGTAGTTTTGGCAGTGTGGAGTGCAAACGAAACAGGAATGGCGGAACTGTGGGTGTCCTACGGCGTGGGAAACCACCACAAGTTTATTGCAGCACACGAAATCGCCCGAAAACTTGGTACGTTTAAGCTTTCAGGAGTACTCAGAAAGAAATTCGGCAATTAAGCAATCTCTCTATGAATTCGTGTTACTGGTCCGCAAAATGCAAGATGCTCCCCGCCTTACACATCCTGTCAGGATGTGACATCACTTCATCATTTACTGGAATCGGCGAAAAGAAAGCCTTCGATGCCTGACCGCAGTACTGATCCCAGACGCTAACGAAGGATTAAGGTTGTTGAGTGACGGAAAAGTGAATGAGGCACTTTCTTTGATTGAGAAGCTGGTGATCAGAATGTATAGCAAGTACGTATGGCCAATACAGGCAGGACAAATACGTATATAAAACAATGTAAACTTACTTAACATATGACAAAATGTATATATTTTTATTACAGGAAATGCAAAGAGACAAACGTAGAGAGCTGTAGAAGGGTGTTGTTCCAGGGTGGACGACAGATTGCAAACCTACCCCCAACACAAGACGCTCTGATGCAACATTGTAAACGGGAGATGCGTGAAGTAAGGGTTGCAGCCCAATCACTTGTCACTCAACCATATATCCC
>NW_026270754.1:6049-6677 GCF_000697945.3 Frankliniella occidentalis | reverse complement strand
AAAGGGGAGGGGTCCGGAGGGTGGACAAGGTGGCGGCTGGCTCTCGCGTGCACGAAGAGAAGAGGCCGACCAGGCAGACTAGACTTGGGCGAGTAGTAGCCGCTCGATAAGTGTCCGCACCTCGGGACCAGCGGCGGACACTTATCGAGCGTCATAAAACGTTTGCCAGATGTTGGAAAGCTCGGTCGCGGAGCCTCGCCCGGCCGCGAATCTCATTGTTCGGCGTGTCGCTGGTGACCCACCCGATCGCTACCTGTCGCGACGCCGCTCGATAAGTGACCGCGCTAAGTGTCCGCGCGCTGCTGCAGGCTTCTCCGGTAGGACAGATGCTTGTCGGCATGGTCGGCCCGCCTGGCCAGGCCCCGGCCGAGCCTCGGGTCCAGCCATGGTCGAGCCAGGGCTCCACGCACTGGATGACCTGTCAATCAAGCCGGCTTAGGGGAGTGGCGCGTAAGCGTTTACCATTTTTGAGTCGAGGGCCCGGACCTAAAACGGTCAGTTATCGAGCGGACACTTATCGAGCGGCTACGTATACGTTTTGGGCATGGACGTAAGGACGCTATGATGGCTGAGTCGCGCCATGCGCGCGACTCAGAGTAAAGGATCGCTAAGCAGGGGGAACAGAGAC
>NW_026270754.1:0-574 GCF_000697945.3 Frankliniella occidentalis | reverse complement strand
AATTACAAAATATGTTAGAAAATATAGACTTTATTCGTAGAAGTATAATGCCTTAAGCTGGATACAATATTGTATGCAGTTTGCCGTTTGGTTACGTATTTGGTTACAAAAAGTAACTCGATTCTGCCGATAACTCTGTAGGAATGCCTACAGATCTGGTTGCTAAACACAGAAAAATGAATTCATCCGTATTGTCAAAAGAGAATTTTCTTTAAACTTAAGTCCTTACTAAAAATAAACATGTTTTCAAATCAAAAACTTTAATGGAGTTAGTGCAATGAAAGCACTGCAAAAATATTTCCACTACAAAATTTAGGTGTTCTAATGATAACTTGATTTGATTTGGTCGTTCCTTGAAATTGTTTCAGAGACCGTGAGCTTCGTACTTCATGAAAATAAGAGTCCCTTCCCGGCGGTCAAACCTCGGCGGTTCGGTCTGCTGGCCGCTGGCCGGCAACGCGTCGCAAGGGGGTCGGGCGGGCGGCGCGCGGTCAGGCCGTGGCGGGCCGCGGGCCGGGTCCCGGGTCCGCTCGGTGGCGCGAGTAATGGAAGTGCGGAGGTGGATGAGGGCGGG
>NW_026270753.1:7172-7909 GCF_000697945.3 Frankliniella occidentalis | reverse complement strand
CTGTAAGTTGAATACTTGCAAGTGCCCTACTCCTTAGTTGTACACTTACAAGCGTTCAACAAGGAAGCCGTGCAGAGTTGAGGAGTTAAACACTTAGCAAGTGCACTGCACAGCTACAACTGAGTTGAACACTTGCAAGTGTACTACTACGGCGCTGTAAAAAATACGGTAAGGAAGTACGGTTTGCCTATGGTCCGTCCGGTAAATTTTATGTACGGGCTGGACCGTAAACATGGACCGTATTTCATTGTGAGAGGGAAGTGCTGTATTGGCCCATAAGATAGTTTGCGAAGTTACGATAAGGTACGGACTGGGCCGTAACCCAAAATTACGGTGGGGGACCTGCACTGGTAAAACAAGTGTGCAAAATTTGCACACCAACGTGTGTAAGTTATGAATTTGCACATTACATGGTGTTTAACTCAAGTTGCACACTTGAGTGGTGTGCATATTTCAGACGTTTTGCAAAGGGCTAAATTCTGCCCACTTGGACACACAGCTGCTATACTTTTCGGAAGAGTCAAAAATTTTAAACACCAATTGACGTTTAACCTAGTTAGACCCCGCAATGTATCGAGAAAATGCACACTTGAACTTCAAGATCAATTGACGTGCAAAATTAAACACTTGTTTTAGCAGTGTGGTGAAAAATTGACGGAGCGCACCATAGCCCTTTTTCGTCGATTTTCCTAACAGTGGGGGTAGAACACTTGCAAGTATTCAACTTGTAGTTGCCA
>NW_026270753.1:0-1231 GCF_000697945.3 Frankliniella occidentalis | reverse complement strand
AGCTGAGAGAGCGGCCCACTCCGCACTCAAGGCTGTGAAAGTGGTGTGGGAGGGAGAGAGAGAGAGAGAGAGAGAGAGAGAGAGAGAGAGAGAGAAAGAGAGAGAGAGGGGGGGAGAGGGGCGCAGAACGACAACGACCCCACCGTTCCCTCCGCGGTTGCACGGAAAAAAATGGTCGGTTGTGGCAACCAAAACTCGATCGCTACGACCATTTCTCTCGGTAGATACCAGGACTATCGACTTTCTGATAGTGACAACCAAGCGGCATAGCTGCAGCAGGTTAGTTGCGACAGCCGACGGGTTGATCGTGGCGATCAGAACCGCTAATAGCAGGAATCGAACTTTACTGCTTTGTGGGGACTAGAGTCTTTTGACACCTCGTGGCTGCAGCTAAAAAGTTGATCGCTGTGATCGATTTGTCGTCTTGGAGGACATACTAATCTGACATCATTTGTTTAATCTATTTTTTTTTTTGCTAGAGTTTGTTATTGAAGGTTGAGATCAAGATTCTGCGATCCACTGAGGCTCGACAGATATCAAAAATCGGCAAGTCATTTCAATCGCCTGATGGCGAATTTTAGACTGTCTTTTTTCAGAGTACAATGTTCACGTCACTCGGGACACCCAGCAATGGAGGCGACCGAAGGCCTCACCGCGAGGTAACAGAAATATAAGCGTATCTTTGCAAATGAATAACAAATGGTTTTCAACCATTGAAATATAATTTCGAATGGTTGTTATCTTGCCGTAGGCAGGAGTTATTCACCTAAAATGGTCGCGGGTGAGATGAAATTAATGAAATAATCAGTCCGGGTTGCGGAAGGAGTGCTACGCTGCACGTGATTCTGGTTTCTACCGCTAGGTGGCGACAAGGCATAGTGGGCAACCCCTTTTCTCTCGCACGTTCCTGTAGTGTTCGTCGACCTAGGTAAACGGTGCCGGGTGATTGCTACGACAAACCGGCCTGTATGAACAGAACCAAGCCAGATAGTAGGACGACGTTTGATTACAGCGATCGAGTCGACCTAACAAAGCGAGTTGTAACACAATAACGAATCCAGCCGGCTACCACAACCAAGCAGTTCGATGCTCACAACCAATTCACTCTCAACCAGGATAATCTGGTCACCACGACCAACCCTTTTTTTTCCGTGTGGTCCACCAAACTCCCCGCTTCTCTCTGTGACGGTCCATGTCATCGGGGAAGGGTGGCCGGGGTTAAAGGGGAGAA
>NW_026270752.1:837-4259 GCF_000697945.3 Frankliniella occidentalis | reverse complement strand
TCTCTCTCTCTCTCTCTCTCTCCCTCTCTCTCTCTCTCTCTCTCTCTCTCCCTTTCTCCTCCCAGCCCACTATATCGACATGTGCTGAATTCACTTGCTCCTCTTTCGCTCTGCAAATCTGACGGATTGGCAAGCAGACAATATTTAAAGACGTCAAGCTCTAATTATGACGTTGAAAGGTTTGGACTTTGGTTTCGCAATTTTTAGAGAACGCTTCACAAAGCGCCATTATGAAGACATTTCTTAAAAGCAGAGCAAAACAGCTGCAGATTTTCCGCATCCATTCTTGGATCAAGTACCTTGTACTGAGACCAGATGGCCAATAACATTTTGATCATGGGATGCTCATTGCTGACCCTGCTCTCGCTTTTCTGTCCTTACTGAGAGTAAAAGCCACTGAAACCTTAAATTAAATATCTTATGTTTATTTCTGGTTAATCTTAGTGTAAGGTATGTAAGATTTCTTCTTTAAAAACTTGGGAGCATTTCAAAAACTTTTCGGGTTTGGTTTGACCTATTGACAAGATGGCTTATTATAGATGAAGACATAGCAAAACACAAACAATGAGCTGAGGTTGGACGTGGACGTGTGCGTGGCGGTGCTCGCCGACCCGCCCCTCCACGCCACGCCCCGCCTTCGGTATCTCCTCCCTTGCGGGCCGCCGCGCCGATGGGGTGGGGGTGTCTTCCCTCTCCAGCGGTCTGGTTGTTTATTCACAAACGTAAACTACAGGGCCCCCACTAAACTTGATCAAAGACACAGAACGCCTGCCTACCCCCAACGCGACCCGCTCCCGGCCTCGCCCCGCCCTGCCCCGCCCCGCTCCGGGTCAGGCGGAGCGACACGGGCTCCTCGCTAACTCTGCAGTCTAACCATTCAAATCCAATTTGCTTGTTGGGTGTACCAGTCCTGTCCCGGTCCTGTTCTAGGAGCTTCCAAAGCGCCCCGCTGCCTCAGCTGCTCCCGCACTGCTGCTGCTCGGACTTGAAATTGTGTTTTTCTTTGTGTCAAAGCAGGGCACTAGCAGTAGCAAGTCCCACGCGGCAAAACTGGCCTTATCAACAAAACTGCAATGCCAACGCCTCGGAACGCGAGAAAGAGGAGAGTTATGAAGCAGATTGTTTGTAGGTGGGTAGAATAAAGATGAAAATTATCGAAACAGAAGTAATTGGTGCGATTCATTTTCTACAGGTAGCTGTTGGAAAACAGTCTTCCATTCTAGGCACAGTGCGTCTACTTTTTTGAGGCAAAAGGAAAAAAGCTGGGGAAACTCCGAGGGAACTTAGTATGAGAAAAACTCCACAGATTTTGAGGAAGGCCTCTCAAAAAATGAGGGAATATACCTCATCTTGGGGAGTTTTCTTCATAAGTCATGGGAGTTCCTCAGAGTTTTCCCTTTCCTCCCAAGAAAATCAGACATTGGTTCCACCGTAAGATTTTATTTTTTTTCAGGCTTTTCAAAGGAAAAATGTTCAGTTTTTCATAGGGCGCGCGCGCGCCTTTAGGAAAGCCCAGCTGCCTAATGAGCCGGCTGACGTGCCGCGCCTTATCTGGCGGGTGACAACGGCGCCTCCGGGGAGGAAGAGAGGATAGGAAGGGCCGAGTCATGCCAAACACCAACAACCATTTGTTCCTGTCCTCGCGTTCTCTCTCTCTCTCTCTCTCTCTCTCTCACCCCTCTCTGTCACACACACGCAGAGGAGAAATGCGAGCTCATCGCGGCAGTCGATGTAAACACCGCGTACCTTCTTTATCTTGCCCCCCATAGTTGCACCATGGAGCGCGACGAACACACCGGGCCGCCCGGTTGCGCCCGCTCCTGTAAAGCGCCGCCTTCGTGTGTATATTTAGTCGAACCGCGTCATGAGAGAGGAAAAAAGGAAGGGCCTTTCTCCCTCCCTCCCTACCCATTAGGATCATCGAATAATCCCCCATTTGTCTCTGGACCAGTTGGCGTCCCACCCCCGCCGCCCCACCCCGCCCCACTCCGCGGCTGTTATCAATCGGATGAGGCCACGCCTCGCCCCGCCACGGCCGCAGGGGCCTCCTCCGAGGAGAAGGGGTGGGGGAGTGGAAGAGAGGCGGATACACAGACAAGGGAACAGATACGAGGAACAGAGCGACGGATACAAAGACAGAGAGGCCTGATACAAACACAGAGACAAAACACAGAAAACCGAGGGGGCAATAACTCCGGGAATCATGTGGACACCTGGGAATCATCAGGATAACAATAATTAATAGAAATCGACAGAAGTTGCTTCAACTAAGCGGGAAACGAGTGGACCTGGTAGAAATTAATTGAAAATAAGCGTTTTTCTACTACCAGAAAACCTAAAGAATGAGTATAAGCGGACGGGAATCACTAGGAATCAAGAATTTCGGTAATCATGGGTACACTTCAAACGCAGAAAACCATACTGCCTCCATCCCAAGCCGCCCCCACGGGCTCCACCCGGGAGAGTAAAACTGAGGCAGATACCAAGGAGACAGATACAAAGGCATAGAGACGGATATTAACACAAAGATCCCAGGGATACAAAGACAGATAGACAAATAAGAAGTACGAAGACAGAGAGAAAATACAAAGATCCCGACGAAAACAGAGAACCCCACACCCCATCTCCGCCCCCGCTCAATGCGCACCTGAGTCTAGGGGAAGTGGGGGGAGGGTGGGAGTAAGGGGGTAGCTTCCTTTGCATCGGGAAAGGGACTTAGGTCTTCCCGCAAACAGAAGGGAGAGAGCCGGAAAGGGGGAAGGAGAGAAGGGGAGAGACAGACGGCAGGTAACGGCAGATAAAAGAAAAGCCACTGAGAAAAGAACCGCATCAGAGGGAATACACAATGCAGCCGCACAGGAGGAATACTGGAAACAAGAGCGACGAGGGAAAGGGGTCGAGGCAGAGAGAGAGAGAGAGGGGGGGGGAGATGGAGAGAGAGGGGGAGAGAGAGAAGGAGAGAAGGGGGAGGAGGGGCTCAAAAGGGTGGGGCTGGCGAGATACACCGCACCAACTAGACTGCTACAACGGCCTTTATGTAGTCCGCAGTGATTTCACCCTCCGCCTAATTCCGCGCCCCGCCACGCCACGCCACGCCCCGCCACGCCCCGCCACGCCCCGCCCGGAGCAGCGCCCCGCCCCTTTCTTGCCTTAATTCCAAATGGAGTAACGTCCCAGCGTTCATGCTTTGAGTTTGGAGGGGGCGCGCGGTATTATGCCCCAGCGTTTGTGTGTCTTTTGCTGCTGCTGCTGCTGCTGCTGCCGTTGCCAAAGCATCGGGACTACCCGGGGCGTGGCGTGGAGGGGCGTTGTCAACCATCTTGCGCGTTCCGCAGAGACAAAACACGCGCCTTTCATGAAACAGGCAGCGGCAGGCTTGCCCAAGACCGGACAGATGAATGTCCACTAGCACCCCCCCCCCC
>NW_026270752.1:0-787 GCF_000697945.3 Frankliniella occidentalis | reverse complement strand
GGGAGAGGGAGAGGGATGGAGATGGGGAAAAGAGAAAGGGGACGGTAGAAGGAGAGCGAGGAAAGGGGGTAAGAGCGGATCAGAAAAAAAGAGCGCAAAGCTTGCAATTAGTATAAATTAAAGAGAGAGGGCAGCGGAGCCGCGGCGTGCGGCGGCAGCCTCGAGGGTCGTGCACTGCAAAGACAAACGGACCTGGAGCGGAAGGGGAGGGAGCGGTCAGACGCGCGGACGGAAAGCGAGAGAGAGAGAGGGGGGGGGGGAGTCGAACGGGGGCGCGAGAGAGATGGGGGATGACGAGGAAATGTCGGAAATGATTAAATTACAGTATAACGTCCACTCAAAAACAGACCATCGCGAAAAAAGTGCGAGCGAGAGAGCGGCCGAGAACGGAAAAGAGGAAAACACAGACAAACAGCGACGGCAGTTTATCGAAAGTGTTTATTCGAGCGTGCGCGGGGCCGTTCGGTCCGTCCCGCGTCCACTCAGCGGAGGATATTAAATAAAGTCTGATACCGCAAAGAGCAGGGCATCCGTTCGATCGTGATCATTTCTGATTAGGAGGATGTTTCACGGCCACTTTTGTATGGATAGCTGTGGGGGAGTGGGGTGGAAGTGGGGACGGGTATGTAGGGCAAGGGAGGGTAGGGGGTATGCGAAGTCGTGCGCGACAAACTGATAGGGTTGGCAGACTGGAAAACGCGAAAACGGAAAATTTCTAGGACATTTAAAGTTTTCCGTAATTTCCCGGAAAGTTTTGAAATTACTTTGTTATTGAAATTTTCTGAAA
>NW_026270751.1:5794-6140 GCF_000697945.3 Frankliniella occidentalis | reverse complement strand
TCGCACTCCCTCTCTCGCCGGGGCTCCTCTGGCTCGGCCATCACCCCCTCCCCGGGCCTCTCTCACGCTTCCACACCGTCCACATCCTCGTCTCTCTGGCCTAACTCTCTTCACACTCTCCTACTCGAACCTTCTCGGGGATGGGGTTAGAGTCAGTTCTACAGTTTCCGAGAGAAACGTACAGCATAAGCGCGCCGGACTCGTGCTTGTCGCGGTGCGACTGTGTGTATGTGTGTGTGTACGTCCGTGTACCGGCGCCCCGCCCCGTGACCTGTATCTCTGCCGCACAATCCTTCACCGCCGCGCCGCGCGCTGCTGCGACCCGCTGCTGGTGCCTCGCTGCTGG
>NW_026270751.1:0-834 GCF_000697945.3 Frankliniella occidentalis | reverse complement strand
GAGTGACCAGCCGGACCCGGCAGCTGCTGGCTCTCTGCAGTGCGAATCAACCCGCGCCTGCCTGCTATGCGCCACATTATGCCGGTGTGCCCCCCTCCCACCCCCCGACAGTGTAATTGTGGCATCTTGCGCCGCGCGGGTTCGTTCACCGCCGGGCTTAAGTGCCTGTTAAACTCGCCACACTACCGCGCTGGCCGATGTTTTCTTTCGCCCCGCCGCGCCGCCGCGTGGCTGCGCCTCGACACCAGTTTTATATTCCGCTGCCGGAATAGAGAGAGAGGAGCAGGCAGAAAAGGAGGACGACGACGATCGCGTGGAAAAGAAATGAATCTCGTCATAAAATTTGAGCGCGGATTTATGTGAATGTGATTGTAATGAGGTGACCGACGGGCCGGGCCGCGGGGCTCACACTTGGGTAGTATCGGCGTGTTGGACCGCGTTGGACACTGCCGTCCGAACATGATACACCGGGCTGAATCGCGTCCGAAGCGTCTGCTCCTCCCGTCTCTGTTCAGGACGCCGCCGCCGCCGCGGACACCGTTGCTCTTTCGGACGCGCGCCCCGCCGGCCACCGGCCGCGGCCATCCATGTGCTCATCGCAGCACGCTGCTGCCGGGCCGCCGCGCGACTGAAATCGGAACCCGACCCGCCAACAAACCCGACACCCTAAAGCGCGCCAGTGTGGAAAGCTGGAAAATCGTTTAGCGCCTCTGGTCGCCTCGGGCCGAGCATCAGTGCCGCGGCAACACGACGCCCTGCGACTACCGAACACGATCATACTTGTCCTCTCTCCTGCCCTCACCGCGAGGCTGTGGCATTTATTGCATTCTGTGT
>NW_026270750.1:4267-7624 GCF_000697945.3 Frankliniella occidentalis | reverse complement strand
CTCATTCTCTTCTATTCTTCCTTTGCACCTCTGTCCTTCCAGCGAGCGAGCGAGCGTTCTCTCCCTGTCTCTCTCTGCCTCACACGTCCTCCCCGTTCTCCCCCTCGCATAGCCTACACTGCAGAGGGGAACGCATATAAAAATGCAGTTCGGGTTAGGAAGGGGATGGGGAAAGGGGTGCACGATTTTCTACCCCAACGTTTATGAGCCTAGTGCATGATGCAAGGATGAAGCTTGACTGACAGGGTCTAGTCGTGATTCCTAGCGTGACGCCACTAGCTGAGTTGAAGAATAAACTGAAAAGAAATGCCGTAGAATAAAAAGTGTAACAAGGTGGAGGAGAGAGGCTGTCAAATATCCATGAAAATCATAAATGCTTAAGACAGATAGAACCAATTTTAAGGGTAAAACCCGATTACTTTAATCAGATCGAATCCGATTAAGATAGCTTAAGCTAAGCATGATCTTATGGTTTTAACCAAGAGATGACCCCTAGCGATAGAGGACGCTTCTCCGAGTTGCAGGCATGGTTGGTTAGCAACCAAGTGACTAAATGTGGCGACTGACTACGTATGTGCAGTGCTCGCAGTTTGACAATGGCTGCTTCTGGGCTGCCAAAACGCACACAGCAAAAAATGCATAAAAACCTAACCTCCCCGAACCCCCCAAAAAACCTGGGGATGACTGATGGTTGGCTCGACTTGCTGATGTCAGGCTGGGTAACCGAGACCCTCCCGGGGAGGGGTGAGGGGAGAAGAGGGGAAGCGGGGTCGGGTTGTGGAGGGTCGTGGCAGGCAGAGGGGAGAGGGGTCGAACAGTCGTCCTCAGGGTGGATCGCTGCTCAAACGTGCTGCCTCACCAAATGTGTCCTATCCATGGCACATGGCACTGCACGCGGCTGCCATGCACCAGCGGGGCGGGGCGGGCCGTACCCGAGGAGAGCTGGCCGGGCACCTACCTACATCCCACGAAAAGGACACGAAAAAAAAGAAAAGATTCCACTGTGCACCGCATCTGGCCCGCACACGCCCCCGCCTGCCCTGCCTGGACCTGCCCGCCCAGCCCAGACTAAGGCCGGCGAGGACGCGGAGGCTCGGATTAGCTGATTGGTTGCGAAAGCCCTCCTGAGAGCACACAAAAAGTCGGGCAGGCACGAGGGCGGCGGCCTACGGCGGCGGCCCTCTCCGGCCGGCAGGAGGGCACTCTTTGCACTTTCTCGCACTTCTCGAGGGAGGCCGAGGAGGGCCAGAGGCCAGTCCGGCAGCAGCGCGAGGCGAGCCGGCGAGGAGGCCCAGGCCCAGAGGCCCAGGCCAACCGGCCAACCCGACCCAATCCAACCCAGCGGGCACATAATCAAGCCCACACCCACCGGACGGTGGGCGCGGCGGGGCGGGGCGGGGCGGGGCACCCAACGCAGGAGATGAGCGAACCATTCATACCTGGGCTGGGACCTGCCCAGACTTGTCGCGACTAGTCACGACCCGACTGCCTGGCCCGGCCGGCCCGGCCCCCCGCGCCGATCGCGGCCGAGTCTAGAAGTTTCCACCAGCTTCCACGCGATTCCACCCAGAGACAGATTCCACCGGATTCTATAAGCAGGCGACCCGCGACGCCGTGCGACCCTTGGCCATTGTCAGTGAGGGTAGGTCCGGGACGCGGAGCCGAGGCCGAGAAGAAGAACCGCTCGTGACGTCAGCTCCAAGTCGAACCGTCGTGCGGCTGACGTCGAAGCACCGTCGCCCCACCGCCGACCAACAAGCAAAGCAACCCCTTCAGACTCACGGACCAGGCATCCCTGCTCGTGGGACAAAAGAAGGGGATGAGTGGGTGTAGAGATGATAGAAGAATGGGGACTATAAGCCTGTCAAAAACAGGCGTTGTACACTCACAGCATAATTCACCCCTCTCCTCCCTAAGACTGACCCCCCTCCCCCCAAAGGGCCCACTGAATCCCACGGTCCTCATTCCTTCCACCCCCAGACAGGTCTAGGCACAGGTAAGCAGGTACGTAGTCTTATCACACAAAGGCTGCTCATTCGAGGGGCCCACAGGCTCGCCCACAGGCGTACCCGCGCTGGCCGCCTCAAGGCCGAGTGAATCACCCACCGGCAGGTAAAGTACCTCACGGGCACCTCAGCACGCCCGCACCGCACCGCCAGATAAAACTAGAAAAGCACACACTTTGGTTTGCGCTGAAGGCGCGTTTCCGCATGAGCTGGCTTTAGTTATACACAGGGGGTGGAAGTGGACAAGGAGGGGAGGGGGGAGCTGCACGGTCTGATCGACCTGAAAACAACACAGCTACTCGAATATTCATCATTCGCGGTGTGTACCCGAACGTACCCGCGCACCGCCACGGCGCGCCACCACTTCTGGGCCGGTAATTTGAATGGAAAGCAAACGGAGTGGCGGGAAGGGGCGCGGAGGGTTGTGCACTTGTTTTGCCGCCATCACCCAAGAGGTGACTCACGACACGATCTAGAGCGGCCGTCAAGTCGACAACTTTATCGCAGAAATTATTCTAATGCTGTCGCCTGGCAAACACTTGGCCGGGCCGGGCCGGGCGCGGTGGTGTTGCGCTATGCAGATGAGCCGGCCGGGCCGGAGGGGCCGGTGGGGCCGGAGCTGGACCCAAGGCCCCCCCAGCGGGTCCTGCCGGGTCGTGCGCCCTCCGCCCACACAGCATCCCATCCCGTTTCAGCCGCACTATTTTAGCAGAGTAATTCTGTTGCGTTGCCACACTGCGGGGCTGGACACGCTTGCTTGCGAACCGGCAACGCCGCCCGGCGCAGTGCTCCGTCCGTCCGTCTGTCTGCCTGAGTCAGTCCGTCTGTCTTCTGAATGTCGGTCCGTCCGTCGGTCCACCCTTCCCGTCCGTGTGTCTACCAGGATGCCAGCTGAGTTGTGGGTGTGGGTGGTGGGTGCATATGCAAAGCGCCCGCAGTCGCACCGGGCGCACCTGCCCAGCCCGCGCCTGCAGCTGCAGTGCTAATTAATGTCCTTGAAACTTTGATGCGGGAGAAGCTGCGGGTCGCAGCCTGCGGCACCGGCCGCCCCCGGCAAGGTGTGTGCCAAAGGTGGGCCAAACCCAACCAATAACTTATGTATGCCCCGCGTGGGCCTTTTTGTCAACGGCGTGCTCTAATGCGGCGCGGACATCGGGCGCGCCCCGCCCAGGTAGAGCGAAAGATAAACCGGACAGACATTCACGGTTTCGAGAAGGGTCCGGGGGAGGAAAGGGAAGACCCGGGCGCCTCGAATAGAACAAAAGCCCACTTAAGGCTAACATGTACTTTTTCCGAGCAAATTACAACCCATTTCCGAAAATGCCAATGTCGACAAGAGTCCCCCCCCCCC
>NW_026270750.1:0-4217 GCF_000697945.3 Frankliniella occidentalis | reverse complement strand
GCGGGGCGGGGCAGGCTTTGCTAAAGCAGCTCCGGAGCAGAGCCGCTGAGCCCCGGAGCCACTTTCCCCGGAAACATAGACGGGCCGGGCAGCTAGCGTCGGGTCGGTCCTCCGCTCGGGGGGCTCCGGGGCCACAACGGCATAGCCAGACCACGAGACCGCGCCACGCAGCTACGCCTGGAGACCCACACCGTCACCCCAACCCTGCCGACATGAGAGTGCTGCCGACCTCCACCATGTCCCTCGGCAGCGTTCTCTCCTCTCCGACAGTCGGTCCGGATGGTTCGGGAGGGGGAGGGACATGTATTAATCATACGGATGCACTGTGCTCGCGCGTCGAGCCGGCCCCAGCAGTGCACGGGGTGACGGGCTGGAGCAGGGGCGGGGCCAGCGGGGCGGCGGAGAGAGACATAGAGAGAGAGAGAGCGGCTCAAATTAGGTTCATTTTAGACGGGTTGAGGTTGGATTGGGGCCAGGCGAGGCCAGCCCTCCTGCTCTGGCCGGGGCCTCTGGCCGGGCTAGTCCAAGCGGTGCGGGCCGTACAGTACAGCCGGGTAGGGCCCAACGGCACCGAGGGTCCCCCCCGTGGGGGGGGGGGGGTCAGGGGGGCGTCGTTCCCCTCTCCAATTGCACTGCCATTCAGCGAACGGAGGGGCGGGGCCGGCGCAGCTGGAATGAGGTTGGATGCCCATCGGACCAAATAGCGCGAGGGCCGTGAGGAGTGGACATTGGAGCCGCACATCCCGGCAAGTCGCACGCACACGGAAAAAGCCCCCGCAGGGAACTTTGATTCGTTCCGAGTCAAAGGCTATGGTGCGAGGCGAAGCGGGGCGGGGGAGGGGCGGGACAGCAGCGGCAGAGGGCCTTACAGAGCAAGGGCCTCAGTGCGCTCCGCCCGACCCGACCCGACGCGCCCCCCTTCCCCCACACTCGAGTCGGGCTTCCTCGCTGGGCTGCAGTGTGGGAGGAGCAGGAGGAGAAGGGCGGAGGCGAGAGAGCCAAGGAGACGGAAATTTATTACAAAATAATATTGATCCTGGGCGGCGCGGTGCAGACCTGACGCTCTACCCCACCGCGGCCAAGCGCGCCCCACAGCCCCCTACCCCCAAACCACTTGTCTCTCAAACTTCATCCGGCCCGAAAATAGAAAAGGGAAAAGGATCTGGCCGGGGGGAGGCGGTGCTGTGCCGTGCTCCCTAGGCAGGCACCTTGGCAGGGCGCGCTGGATAGGATAGGCCTTCCGCGCGGCACAGCACGGTCCTCGGCGTTGGGTTAGGTCCGGGGCGGAGCCGGGCGCGGCCGAGGGGTTGCGCGTTCGATCGCGGCGAGCCGAGCCAAGCCGAGCCAAGCCGAGCCAGCAGCACAAGCTCGCTGCCGTTCGGGGCGTCGTGCCGAGTCGGGCTCCTCGTCCGGCTACAGGGGGAGGCCATGGCAACCCGGGCCAGGAGTCCACGGCCCCATGAGAGAAGGGCGCTGGGCAACACGACCGGGTGGTGGGGTGCATGAGCAAGGTGCATGAGTAAGGTGCATGAGCACGGTGCATGAGCACGGGGCATGAGCACGGTGCTGAGCCGAGCCCGCCGGCCGGGCACCACGGCGCGCGGCGTCCGAACCTCGGGAGAATAGGCAAGTCGCCGCAACGGCGACGGTTCCTTTGTCTTCCGACACGGACAAGGATGGACTCGGAACGGGGCGGAGCAACGGCAACAACGGGCCGTTCCGGCTTTACTTCGAGAGAGCGACACTTGCAAAATAAGGACGAGGGACGAGATAGCAGGGAACGGCCGCGAAATTCAATATTCGACAAGCAAGAAAAATACTCTGATTTTCGCTCATTTTAACATCCATTTTAATCAACTTGCGATAAAATTTTCCAAACTGTCATATTTTTATTTTAAAGTTTTCAGTTTGAAAAACGACAAGGGGTGAACTCCAATCAAGAAGATACTGCGTATCTAAATCGTTGCCTACTCAGTAGGACACTAAGCCCGTCTGATTCTCTCGGCGGGACGCTCACCGGCTGACGCTGACAGCTGACACTGACGTATCGTTGGCCAATCAGCGCCCTCCTAGCGGATAAATTAATTCTTTTCCGAGTTCCAGTTTAGATACAGTAAATAAAAATAAATTCTTTGTTCCATTCACTGACTCTGCGCAATACCCGAGAGACACGCAGACTCAGACACTGAGTCTCGCACCGGGTAGTCGAACAACGAGCGCTGAAGTCGGGGTGAGGGCTGCAGCAGCGAGAGGACGTTACACCAGGTTGCCGACGACAAACATTTTGTCGACGTCAGGCCCAAGTAGGCAGACGCCCCCCAAGCGAGTGCAAGCTAAAGTGACAGCTCACCGCTGAACCAACGGCTGACGCTACACCGGCCGTGCTTCCAAAACAAAGTTCATTCATACGACTTTGTGCTGAGCTAATGAACATACTGCTTCCAAATATGTTTGCGACTACACCGACGAGCAAAAATTAAAAATAGAAAGTGCAGCGCTAAATCACCGCGCACGCATCCGCGATTTTCCCCTCCCGAACTTCGGCTTACTCCCGAAACAGAACTTCCCTTAGTACTTTGAACTAGATAAAATAACACATTTCTGGGCCTGACTTTTTGACAGCCCGTGACGCCCAATCGGTAAGGTACGAGGTGCAGACACGAGGTAGGGCGGGCTTCCTGGCGCAGCGCCAGGGGCCTCCTGCACTGCACTCGAGGGCCTAACTCACTCCGGAGAGAGCGGGGAGGGAGGGAGATCGGTGTGCCGCCAGCCGCACTCCTCGGGGCAAAAGGGGTGTCAAATGCGAGGAAATCTCAGAAACAGCCAAAAACTTTTCAAAATGTAAGAATATGTTCTGTAGTTAGGAAGTTCGGTCTGCGCGGCTCGTCCATCCAATCTCATGACTCTAAGTGACTGGATGCCGGTGGCCGCCCGTGCCGCGGCCGGCCTGGCCGGCACCCGCGACCTGCGCCCGCCGTGGCCACCGGCTGTCACCGCGCGACGGCACTGCGACGGCCACCTTCTGTCACCGGCACTGGTTCTCCAGCGGAACGCCCTGGCACCCGCCGCCGGGACCCCCAACTCCCAAGTTCACGAGCGATACTCACTGTCTGAGATGGGAATGTTGCGCTCCGGCAGGATGGTCTCGATCACTTCGGCTGACATCTTCTGCTTGTGCGACACGGAGTGCTGCTGCTGCCAAATGTCCGATATCTTGTTGAAGACGCCGTGCAGTTTCGAGTCGTGGTGGTGCGGAGAGTCTTCGAGGAAGTGCTCGATCCTGTCTCCTTGCATTCTCAGTCAACACAGCACACGTCAACGCGCACTGCACTGCACTCACGTCGCGACGCGCGGGCAAGTGTCAGAGCGGATCTTGTGGCACAACAAACTAGGCACGATTCTGGCACTTGAGGGAGGGGCTTATCTATGCGAAATCAACAGTCTTGTTTGCTTTCCTTATTGTCGTGATTTATCAGTTTCCTTTATTTTAGGGGCGTCAAAAAGTTATGTGGGGTTCTCGGCACACCGGCTCTCTTCACTTCATGTAGCGCACTCGAACAGTACGTCGAGTCGGTCCGCGCACTTTGGTCCGACTTTGGTCGCGAGAAGCCGGCCCCCAACCACCCAGCCGCGCCAACGTCCTGCCAGCAACTGAGCTCTTGCTTTTTTGAGCGAGCGAAGAGCAGCGGACAACGGTGGAGCGCGGAGTGAGCGAAGCGGGCCGGGCCGCCGAGCAAGTCGAGTTTGCTTTTGCCGAGTCCCGAGCCGAGCCCAGCCGAGCCCAGCCGACGCCTGTTCGGTCCCGACCCCGAAGGCGTTCGGTCTGGTAGATCCGTGTTCTCTTTTCCTCTTGCAGGATGAACGTACGATGGACAAGGACAGGAGGTGCTCGGGAGCTGTTTCCGAGCGCAGCACCGGGCCCGAGCCGAGACCGTTTACCAACAGCTGATTGTGGGCCCTGGCCTCCCATTGGATGAGGATGCAGCCAATGGCAAGTGCGATCCAGGCTTGGGCTCGCTTGGTAACGGAGATCAGCTGATTGTCAAGCTGGAGAGAAAATAAAAAAGAACAGGGTCGTCCTTTTCGTTACGTTACCTTTATATCGGCTTTAACCCCTTTTCTCTCGTAGAGCAAATTCGGAACACGTACAGTGCGCACGGTGGCAGGGTGGGTTCGCTCCTAGCTGATGTAATTAACAAATTATTAATAAATTACAT
>NW_026270749.1:2200-2891 GCF_000697945.3 Frankliniella occidentalis | reverse complement strand
GCTCGCGGGCGGTTCAACGTCCTCTCGCCCTCTTCTTTATACGTCTTTACGTGTTGTAGTCACCACAACGTGCTCTGCGTGGTCCATAAGCGCATGCGCTGATTAGGGTTGTGTAATTTTTGGAGAACGAGAGCGAAACTCTTCGGCGCGCTAGGTAAATTGCGGTAAAGTGTCAGAAAAGTGGCGGTGAAGACGTTCACTGTTAATTTTAGTGTGGTTTGAATACTGACATCGGCTCTGCTGTACCAATCGCTTCTGATGGCTTTGGGTTTGGAACAATAAAGTACTTCCAAAATCGTTCGCATTCGCAGTCAATGTCTTCAGCATTAATACGGTCTCTAATCTTTCTTCTGAATGCGGTGCTTTAGCGGTGCACTAACCGTTACCTTTTCTTTCCCACCCGAGCTAAAACGAAATCCCCGTCTATTTTGTCGCGTCGATGAAATAGGGAAAGGCTTTTTGATGGTGTCGTGGCCGTAAAAACCCCCCCACATTCCTCGGATTGTCGAGATGGTTGGTATCTGTTTGCCGCCGCCGGTGGAACTCTCTATCATGATCGGTGTGCACCACAGGTCACACCCCCCGAAGAAGACCATAGCCTCGGCGATCAGGTTTAACACCATGCGGCCGCAGTACGCGACTGCACTGGTCACTGCTGGTGGGCGCGGTGGCGGGCCGGTCCCCCGACACC
>NW_026270749.1:0-477 GCF_000697945.3 Frankliniella occidentalis | reverse complement strand
AAAAGTAGCTTTATGGAAAAGTTTGCTAAATAGCTAAACATGGATATTCTTATAATCTACAAATTGTAGCTAATTCAGCTTTACCAGCTGAATAATTAGTACTGTAATCCCATATTTAGCTATTGTTTTAGCTTAGCTAATTTTTTTCCTGTGTGGTGCGGGGTGCCGCTGGGGGGTCCGCTCATCTCCGGTGCAGCCCACCTAGTGCAGTGTGCGCCCTTCCCCCCTGTGGCCCCCGCCGCGATCCGAGTCGAGCCGAACTCAGCCGGAACGTTCGGTCGGTTGGTCCGGAGCCGAGCCGGGACGAGCGCGCGCCTGGCGTGCGGCCATCTCGTGCGCAGCGCGGCCCTGATAGGCAATTGTAAAAATTTAAATAGCGAGCGGGAAACTCGGGCCACGCGGCACGCGCGCGCGCGGCATTCGCTGCAGGGGCTTAAGAATAACACCGAAAATAAAATGGACCAGAGAAACAGGGCA
>NW_026270748.1:2436-3054 GCF_000697945.3 Frankliniella occidentalis | reverse complement strand
CTGCACAACGCGAAGGCGAATAACACGGAGGAATGTCTTCCCCTCACCAAACTACCCCCACCCCCATCGCTTACCCCGCGCCCCCGCCGCGCCTCTGCTACAGGGACGCGGGGGGAGGAAGGGGGGCCCTGAAGAAGTCACCCCCTCATACGTATCCAGGCACACCACCGCCCCGCGCCCCCCCCAGGAGAAGCGATAGTAGTATAGTTGTTCACACAAGCCGCAGGATGGCGGGGCGGGCCGGGGCGGAGGGGAGGGGCGTTGCGCCTAAACTGCGGTGTCCTATATGGGGCGCCTACCTCGCTCCAGGCGCCGAACGCCGTTCAAAGTTTGACACGTCTGCTACGTTGAGGTGGAGGAGGTGGTAGTGGTGGTGGTCCTCTTCCCCCCTGCACTCCACCACGCTGATGTCAGGCGTCACAAAACTTGCGGTGGGGAGAGCGGGTGGTGGGAGGGGCTGTAGTGGAGAGGCGCGCGGCGTCACTAATAGGACCGCACCGCGGGGCACTCTCCCGCCTGTAGTGGTAGTGGTGGTGGTCCTCTTCCCCCCTGCACTCCACCACGCTGATGTCAGGCGTCACAAAACTTGCGGTGGGGAGAGCGGGTGGTGGGAGGGGC
>NW_026270748.1:0-1391 GCF_000697945.3 Frankliniella occidentalis | reverse complement strand
AAAGGGGAGGGGAGGGGGGGGGTCGTTATTTGATTACCTTTGGACTTCTCGCAACAACGCCGATTACGGGCTCCATTCTCCGCGCGCGCAAGGTGACGCTCTCTCTACTCCCTGGAGAGATGGGGCGGCGGGCCCCCCGGCCGCCCCGCGCTCAATTTGCTAGCGGGATTACAGGTGGGATCAGCCGCCCCGCCACAGTGTCGTGACAGAGGTAGGGGGCGCCAGGCGGTGGCCTCGGCTGAGCGGCGTCCTCACCGGAAAAACAAGTGTGACACATGACATGTGCTAGGCTCGTTTGATCGAGAATTTCAAGAGGCATCCGGAATGTCGGTGTACCGAAGCGGAGCTGGCAACTCCGCGCACGCGTGCACCCAAAAAAGAAGGTTCTTGAGTCAAGGAAATATTCTTGGAACAAGTTAATTTCTTAGCACAGGACTAGGAAATTGACTTGTTCCAAGGATTCACATTGTTCCAATGATATTTACTTGATCTAAAAACCTCCTGTTTTGTGTGCGGTCAGCTTGATTAAAATGCGCAGCATTAAATAATTGTACTCACGGCCTCACAATCAGCATGTGACTCCTGTAGGTCACAACGCTTTTGGGGCACAAATTTTTCCGGAACAAACTCTTCCGGAACACAAACACAAACTCTTCCGGAACACGAACTCTTCTAGAATACGAACTCTTCTGGAACACGAACTCTTCGGGAACACAAACTCTTCCGTAAACACAACTTCTTCTATGTCTAGACATCTCAAGCACAAACTCCTTACTGACTGACTCATTTCGATTCCGTAAGTCCAGCCAAACGCCGCTGGCGAGTCCAGCGCCTGCCGAACGGAGTTGCCGGCACAGCGAGGTAGAGCTGACAGTTTCGTTTGGCGTAAGGGCGGACCACCTCCGTTTCCCCAGTGCTCCGGTGTGTCTGGAGCCCCTTCCTGCTGCGGCACGCGTCGCCAGACATCAAAGTCGAGGTCCTGGCTAGCCCGCGCACCGCTACCCTTGCTGGTCTTGCCTAGCGGCGGCGGTGGTGGTCCGCCTGGTCTAGGAGGGCTGCCCTGCGCTCCTGCGGTCTGTAAGGCCATGCCACAGCGCCATTCAAGCCTGCGTGCTTCTCTCTCTCTCTCTCTCTCTCTCTCTCTCTCTCTCTCTCTGCGTATTTTCTCAATCCTCTCTCTCCCCTTCGGTCGGCCGAGCGCGTGGTGAACTAAAACCAATTGGAAACATCAACTTTGGCCGCTCCATGGAGCCTTGCCTTGCTTGCTCTGGCCTCGCCCGCCCTCTTCTTAGTGGTCCAGCTGGACCCTTCCGCCCTCAAGACGCTGAACCACGCAACCCTCCACCCGGTCCGGCACCAAAGAGTCTCACAAAGATGTGACGAGTGCTCTC
>NW_026270747.1:2634-4309 GCF_000697945.3 Frankliniella occidentalis | reverse complement strand
CCCCGCTCCCCGCGCTACCCCACCCAACCTACGCAGAATGTGGGACAGGGTGGTTCCCCCTGTCCCGGTTCCGCCACACCCGGCTCGTGCTAACTCGTACAGCCTCCGGCCCGGGGCTGCCGCCGGCTGCCGCGGTGGGCGGGCTGGCGGTTTCCTCGGGCGGACTGCAGCGCCGTTCAGTCCAGGAGGGGAGGGGGGGGGGGGTACAGGACGTCGGCGCCTTCTCTCCTGGCGCCGGGCGCGACACGTGGACGACGTCTCCGCAACCGCGCGCCCCCCGCTCTCTTCGCGGTCGTCCGCCTCAGGAGCGCGAGGGAAGGCCGGCCGTACTCGAAATATGCGCCTCCTGCTGGGCACGGCGGCCGCCTTGCCGCTCTCGTCAATATTTTCCTTCCGTTTCCGGATCTAGACAGGTTGCCTTGAGCTGCTATTCGGCGGGATTGGGCCGAGGCGCGCCGGGGGGGCCCCTCCCCCTCCCCCCCCCCCCCCCCCTCTCTCTCTCCCATTCCCCTACCGCTTCCATCCACCCCGGTCTTTTCTCGCCGCCCTTATCAGTTCCGCCGGAACGTGTGCTGAGTGGAAGGGGGTGGAGGGCTGTTTGCCGAGGGGGTGGGGGACTTGCATTGGCCTGGAGGGTTAGCAGTGGCGCCGCCGTGTGCCAGTGGCGGTGCAGCGCGGAAACTGGTGGAGGTGGAGGTGGTGCTGGAAGAGGTGGTGGTGGAGGAGGTGATGGTGGTGTAGTGTGGGAAGTGGGTCACTAGGTCACAGGACTGGCCTGCGCAGGCCTAAGGACCATCCCTGTTGCTTTCTCTGGCACACCTGCGCCGTCCCGTCCCGCGCCGCCGACGCCGCCGCCCGCTTCCCCCCGCCAAAGAAATAATAAAGAAAAGTGGGTGGGTTCCAGAGCGGGGTGGCCCCAGCGGTAGAGAGGCGGGACAGGGGGGCGGAGGAGGATCCGGGGAGGAGAGGGGCCCCCGGGCTCCAACTCGGCAGACGGCGCGGCGCCTCTCTTCAGGTGGGGATGGGGAACTTCTATGTAATCAAGCGGGAGCGGCACCAGCCAACAAAGAAATGAATCGGTAAGAGCGAGCAAGAGGAAGGCCCGGCCCAGGTTCCAAGGTTTGTCCCGTATACACCCTTCTTTTCCATGCGTTTTCTTTTTTCAGGGAAGGGAGAGGAGGGGTCTTTGAAAACCCGAAGAGGCGATTGGTGTATGAACTGTTGAAATACACGCCCAGAAAAATGTTTTCTTGTTTCAAGTACATTTTGACCCAAGATTAATTCTTTTCCCCTTGACACAAGACGATTTTTCCCCTGGCGGTGTGAGAAAATCGACCTTTAGGTATACTTGAGCTGCAGATCGTTCCACATAGGTTTCATACTGCCTCGCACCCGAGTTTCCAGAGTGTGGAATAATTTTTCGGGGTGTCTACCACCTAACTCACCGAGACTATGCATGACGGGGCGTGCAGGGGCGTGCAAGCACGGCAGCTGCGGTGCGCCACACTGTAAAGCCGAAAGGTAACTTTTGCGCAGATATTACCCTGCCGAGGGTGACAATTTTCGACAATCACCTCACGCGCGGCAAGAAACGATTTGTCGCCCTGCCCGGGGTAATGTGCCGTCGCGTCTCCCGTGTTGAGGGTAAGAATTCTTACCCTCGCTCAGAGGTTAC
>NW_026270747.1:0-2584 GCF_000697945.3 Frankliniella occidentalis | reverse complement strand
GGGTTCGGTCCCCGGCGCTGGCAGCGGTAGGCGTGTATCCTTCTATGTAGCAGCCGAACAAGCCATGATGTTAGCCTATGGGCGTTACCAACTCGGATGACCGTTGGTATCCGAAATAGCAAAGGGGCGATCGCCTCGATGCGAACACCGTAGCACACCCTCCCCTACAAATGATTTTTTTAATTTTTGCCCGCCCTCGCCCCGGGTAGCCGAATAAATTTTACCTCTGTGCGGGCGGAGGGACTGACCGTGCGCGCGGTGGCCGCCCTCGCCCCAGGTAGCCGAAGAAATCTTACCCCGGTGCGGGCGGGGGGACTGTCCGTGCGCGCGGCGGCCGCCGTCGCCCCGCTGCGAGATACTTCCGTCGCTCGGTTCAGGGAGACGCAAAAAAAAGTCACCCTGGGCAGAGGGAGAAACTGTCCCCGCTTCCAGACTGACAGTATTCTTACCTTTCGGCCTCACAGTGCAGGGGGTACTGTACGTACTGTACGTACTACGTACGCTCGCTGCCCGCCCGCATGCGCTCCCGGACTCACTCGTGCCGTGCCGCTGGATGCCATATGGCTTAGCGCCCGCATAGCTAAGCCGCTCCGAGCGGAGACCTCATCGCACAGTCGACCTACCCTCAAAATTTTTTAAAAAAGAAAGGAACGCAGGAAAACGTCCAGTTTTCTGTACAGAGTGGCCCACAGAACGCAGAGACCCCCAGACCACGGAGCACACACATTTAGTTATTCTGTACACCGCAGCCGTGCGGGCAGGCTTGCCTACCGGCGCCTTTTGGCCCTTCTGGTTGGAGAGTATATGCAACGCGTCCACACATCTGCGTCTGCATGCCCAGTACAGTACCAGGTGGCTGACTCACGCCGCCAACTTCCGTAGCTATGCTGTACTGTGGGTTGCCTACATGCACGGGGACTTAAGGAGCCGCAGACAGAGAGGACAGGTAAACCCGCTCGCACCTGTGTACGCGGTACAGTATGACCACGCGGCGTAAGTCGGCCACCTGGTGTAAATAAATTGTGCTCCAGAGTCTGTCGGTGGGGGTTGAGTCCGGAACCCTTGTCCCTTATGGGAAAACCCTCTTGATAATTTCGCAATGCTACTCACCCCCAAGAAACTTGCCTCCCCCGAAATAATGGTGTACCATTATTTAACTCTATTGAAATTACATCTATGCTCTGGACGTGAATCACCTTTGTGCAACCAGCAGTTAAAATACCTCGTAGAGCCGCGATCATCAAATTATGAAAAATCAAAAATGTGGGCCCTACCCACCTCGCTTTTACACAGGGGCCCGCCTTCTTTAACTTCGGAGTTCGGAATGGGATCCGGTGTTTTGTGTTTTGAGGCACGCCAGACATCATCCCGACTAGTTTTTCCCACCAGTGCGTTTGACGGGAATGAAGTGTAGGGCGGAGATAGTTAGAATGAGAGAAGACGGACATACGGTGTACGGTGGTTGGCTTGTACTGCACCCAGCCCAGAGATGCGATCCGCGCGGAAAGCTTCCGATGACTCGAGTCATCCCTCCGAAGAGCCAGATTCATAGTGTTATAGCGTTAACCACCAGACCGATTGTTCATCCACGACGGTGCCCCGTTGGAATGACGGGTTTGAGTTCGACTCCAAGAGTTCGACCGGCTCAGAAAAGTGTAACTGTTAGCGGAGATTCGCACCGCGGACCGCGGGTGCCACTGCACCTAGCAGGACTGCAGCGCGCGGCGTTGATCTATGCAACCCCGGCAGGTCAATGTCACGCCAGCGAACATACAAACAAACAATAACAATAAAGCAATAACATCAACAAGAGAACGGCAACGAGGGACGGCACAGGAAGGGAGGGGACCCCGGGAGGGGGGGGGGGGCAATCACATCCAATGGAGCGCTGCCGCCATGGGCTGAGCCTGCCTACGGCTCTGCCCATAGGCATGGGTCCTGCTCGGCCCGCCGTGCTGCTAGCGGAGCTAGCGGGCCATCAAGTGGTAAGTGTCCAGCTGCTGCTGCTGCTGCTGCTGCTGCTGCTGCTGCTGCTGCTGCTGCTGCTGGCGGCGCGGTCTTAGAACCCGGCTGCTGAGGGACGGGCGTGTCCTCTAAGTTGCCTTTTTTGTACAGGGGTTTTGCACAACGAATTCCCTCTCCCTCTCAGTTACCTTCTCCGGTTTGACCCCCCGGGGAAAAGAAGGGGGTGCGATTATCCCCCCCCCCCCAATAAAACCGCGCCTGCGCTGCTGCAGCACGATCTCCTGGATGGCACTCTGTTTGTCCTAGCACCCTTCAAGGAGGAGTGCTTTCCTCGGCTCTTCTCGGCAGGGAGGGGCCGGATACTTTTGGGCGCCCCCTTTGCCCTTGTCGCGGGCCGCCCTCCCCGCCCTCGCCCACCTCAACAGGTGTCGGCGTACGCCGTACTATACGCTGCACGGTGAGCAAAGTACAAGCGTGACCCGTCGTAGAGGAGGAGCAGGCGGCGAGTCGTTGGCAATGGCACCGCCGAAGACAAGCTGCGGGGATGTGTCACGCTGTAAGTGGACCACCCGCGCTCCCCTCCCCCCGCCACCGGTGGCGCTCCCCCGGGCCCCCGTGG
>NW_026270746.1:1217-2066 GCF_000697945.3 Frankliniella occidentalis | reverse complement strand
CAGCAGGAGGCAGGAGGCGCGGTACACGCGGCCTTATAAGAGCAGAACGGCGCACGAGAGATTTGGGCGTCGGGTGGGCCTTGATTCAATGTAGATGCAAAACCTTTAAGCACTGTGTCGCACTGTCTTGTGCATAGAAACATGCCTACGCTGTACATCTGGGGGTCCAGCATCTGTGCGACTCAAGTCGAACGACGAACGACCCAGTTATAGGTTTCTGTGCGACTGAAATCGCACTTTTTCAGGACACCTTGAGTTTTTCTGCAGATTTACACACACACACAAAAAAGCAGGTGCTGAGTCCAACCTTTACAGGCACTAAGACGGTCATTAAGGCACTAGATTTGGGCACCTTTAGGGCTCCTTAGTGCCTTTATAGAGACACACTAGACTCATTTTTTTTTTTTGGCACAGCTAGAAGGGCACAAATTTGTTGATTTGTTTCTCCACTGTATGGCTGCTTAAAACTTTGCAAGTCTCATGCACAAGCACAGTGCAATGCAACGGTTTTGTGTGCATTCAACTACACGAACGTGCTAGTTAATAAATTTCTAAGACTTCAAATATTTAATATTAACATACATATGCTAGCATATGTGCTGTACATAAATGCGTATATATATAAATCACACCATGCGACACGAAGTACGAAGTACATTCATAGTGAGCACTGCATCGATTACTTCGTATTTAATCCGCCAATCCGCGCCGAGATCCCCAACTGAATACCTCAGTCATTTCCCCCCCGAGCACGCAAAAAGGACAGCGCGATGAGTTCACTCTGAACCAGCGATGCGGCGGAGGGAGAAAAAATTACCTCGGCGCTGTGCGCGTCGGGCGCAGCGCAGC
>NW_026270746.1:0-727 GCF_000697945.3 Frankliniella occidentalis | reverse complement strand
TTGAACAGCCAGAAGCGGTTCTCATGCCAGCGCTCCCCATTCGTTCTCGTCTGTCCATTCATTTCGTCCTTGGCCCAGCCTGTCCCACCGGGTCCCACCCTGCGCCGGGCGCCCCCGGCCCCAGCGCGCACGGCAGCCCACATACGCATATTGTTCCGTCGGACGCGCCAGAGGTCAGTCGGGACCCGCAGGGGGCGAGGGTGCGGCCGCGTGGACACACAATGTGACAATATGTCATTGCTTGAGATTTTGAATGCCACCGGCGACCTGAGCGGCCTCCCCCCACCAGCCGTGTTTCCCTCATCTGCCTCTTTCTCTTTGATGGCAATAGATTTCCCCAGGGTGGACACTAAATGTGTTTGTATGTTTTTGTGCAAATGTTTGTGCTAAGTTGAGCGTACGTTTAGTAATGTAAGAATTTGTGCCAAATATTGCATGAGCAGAAATGTTTACAAAAAAATTGATTAGATTGCTTAAATTAATAATAAAAGTAAAAAGATAGAAATCTGGTTAGTATGTGTGTAAGGGAATCGTTCAAGGAAAAGCAAAGTAGAGCAAAACCTATCAGCTAGCTGAGACTCGTATGCGCTCTCACTCTCACGTCCACCCGGTCCGTCAGCCACGATTTCCACTTCCGAAGATAGACACAGAGACTGATAGTGATAGTCCCAGAAGCAGGGCCGCGCGAGCTGAATGAAGTCATAAAGTCTTCACTACATGAGGGGTG
>NW_026270745.1:2478-3933 GCF_000697945.3 Frankliniella occidentalis | reverse complement strand
CCACAAGGCATTCGCTAAGCGAAGCTGGCTCCGGAGACATCTAGGCACCCACGCAGACAAAAGCCCAATCGAGTCTCAACTCCAATGCATCGTGGAGCTACAAGACATTTTAAAAAGCCGGGCGACAAGTCGAGCGAGTTCACCACGTACCAGAAACCATCTCTCTGGCTCCAGTGAGCTGGAGACACCTCCGCGCACCCACACAGAAGAAAGCCGCCCTGAGTACCAACCTGAGTGCATCGTGGTGCTAAAAGACATTTTGAAAAACCGGGAAACAAGTCGAATGAGTTCACCATTTGTCAAAAACTCTTTCTCTGGATCCAGCGAGGTGAAGACACCTCTGCGCACCTACACAGAAGAGAGCCTCCCTGAGTACCAACCTCAGTGCATCGTGGTGCTACAAGACATTTTAAAAACCCGGGAAACAAGTCGAGTGAGTTCACCGTGTGTCAAAAACTCTTTCTCTGGATCCAGTGAGCTGAAGACGCATCTGTGCACCCACACAGAAAAGAACCTATCTGAGTCCCAAGCCCAGTGCATCGTGGTGCTACAAGACATCTTAAAAACTAGAGAGAGAGAAGTTGAGCGAGTTCACCATGTGTCAGAAACCCTTTTCGCAACCAAGTCCTCTAAAGATCTATAAGAAAAATCTACTTTTAGTTTGGTGTAAATTGGCAAAACGCTTAAATATTAAGACAATTTTATAAATGTGAAGAAAATTGCTCAAGGTAAATTGCCCTCGTCTGCCCGGCGCGGCCACCAGCAGTATCCGCCCCCATTCCTCATTTTCACTGTTCCGATGAGGTTTCACTCGCGGATTCGCGGGTCGTCTTCCTCTCTAATTGCAGAAAGTCGGGGCGTGGCGTGTCGGGGCGGGGCACAGCGGGGCACAGCGGGGCACAGCGGGGCACAGCGGGGCACAGCGGGGCACAGCGGGGTGGGGCTGAGCCAGAGGTGACGGCCTCTAGGCCAAATACGACTGCATTTGGAAAACTGCGTGACACCTAGAAACATTGTACGCACATAACACTTATATGACTGATGCGTCCTGAGTAGCTTTCCATGGTGTCGAAGTACTAAAATTTTTATTGCGCTCAAAAATCTCTAAGAAATGGCACTGTTCTAGAACATTTTTGTTTCAACGTTATTGCAAGGCAGGAGTTCAGTTCAGTGAAGAACATAAGAACATGGCAGGGAGACAGACCGACAAAAAGTGCAAGCATAGCGGAATGCAAACGCGACTGAGCTGCTCGGCGCGGAGCGCTGGGGTCGCTGGTCAGTCGCAGTTTCAGTTCAGTCGCGGCGAGGCAGCCATAGCCCCCGCAGCCATGGCGAGCAAGGACTATTGAGCAGCGTAACTCTCAGCGAGCATCGCGGACTGGAAGATTCAAGTATGCATCGAAAATAGTGTTCTTCAGCGCATGTTTGGAAATTTCCAACAAAAAGCTACGCTGT
>NW_026270745.1:0-1700 GCF_000697945.3 Frankliniella occidentalis | reverse complement strand
GGGGGGGCCTTGGATTACCCGCACACCACGCCTCCTGCCTCACATCCTGCCTGGACCGCGTGCGCATCAACACCTCACACACTCCGGGCGGGACTGAGTGAGTGAGGCCCGCGGCGGGGGGCGCAGGTTGTAGTAACAACGCCGTCATAATGCACGAACGCCATCCGGGAAGAAGGCAATGGAGTCCGCGGACGGCCAGCTACCTCGCGCGCGCGGGGCGCCGTGGAGGAAGACAAGGGGGTCATCGCCCCAAACGGACCCAACGATCCAACGGGGGGACGTGAGACGATCAAAACCATCAGACGTCAATCGATCCCAAGCAACTGCGCTGCCGGAACGCCGCCGGACACCGCGACCGCGAGCCGTGGAGCAGAGAGATTGATATGGCCACTCCGGACGAACACACAAAACTCGCGGCCGGCGCCATCGAAGGGAAAAACAAGGAGTCCAGAAAGAGCTGCCGGGGGGGCGTCGTCGTACGTGGGAAAACCTTAGTGAAATATTGACCGCGGACTGAGGTGCGCCTCTGCTGTCGCTTTTTGGTCGGAGAGCGCGCGCGCCGCTCCGCGACGACCCTCACGCTCCACATCCACTAACGGGGACCGCCATTTGCTGCCACAGGCAGAAATGTTTTTTTGTCGACGACTGCCGGCTAATCTGACCCGCTGCTGCGGTGACTCTGTTCGGCGGCGTGCTGGGCGCCACGACGCCACGCCACTCCACCACGCCCCGGAGCCAAATGAGTTATGGTATTACGGTTATTGTTATTGTTGTTGCTGCGACCACATCATGAACAGTACAGTGTGACCAACATGGCACGCCAAGCAGTGACTACAAACGGCAGCAGGAGAGCGGAGCGGGGGAGGCATCTCCGGAGTCACACAGGTGAGAAACCGTACGAGTGCAACGTGTGTCACAAAACCTTTGCGCAAATGGGCACTCTAAAGGCCCATCTCCGGACTCACACAGGTGAGAAACCGTACGAGTGCAACGTGTGTCACAAAACCTTTGCGCTCAGAGGCAACCTGACGGGCCATCTTCTTCGAATCCACACAGGTTGGAAGTCATACAATTGTAAGGTGTGCCACAGCGCATTCGCTAGCCGAAGCTGGCTGCGGAGACATCTGGGCACCCACACGGACAAAAGCCCTACCGAGTCTCAACTCCAATGCATCGTGGTGCTACAAGACATTTTAAAAAGCCGGGAGACAAGTCGAGCGAGCTCACCACGTACCAGAAACCATTTCTCTGATGGCTCCAGTGAGCTAAAGACACCTTTGCGCACCCACACAGGAAAAAGCCTCCCTGAGTCTCAGCCGCAGTGCATCGTGGTGGTACAAGACATTTTAAAAACCCGGGAAACAAGTCGAGCGAGTTCACCATGTACCAGAAACCATTTCACTGATGGCTCCAGAGAGCTAAAGACACATCTGCGCACCCACACAGAAAAAAACCTCCCTGAGTCTCAACCACAATGCATCGTGGTGGTACAAGACATTTTAAAAACCCGGGAAACAAGTCGAGTGAGTTCACCGTGTGTCAAAAACTCTTTCTCTGGATCCAGTGAGCTGAAGACGCATCTGTGCACCCACACAGAAAAGAACCGCACAGCAGGGTGGGGCTGAGGCAGAGGTGACGGCCTGTAGGCCAAATACGACTGCATTTGGAAAACTGCGTGACACCTAGAAACATTGTACGCA
>NW_026270744.1:12010-12510 GCF_000697945.3 Frankliniella occidentalis | reverse complement strand
GGAGGGGGTGCAGCGGAAGTCATTTCTCGCAGTCCAACATGAAGCTCTGGCCTACATACGGTATACACGGAGTCACTCACCCCCCCCCCCTTTTTCCACACAAACAGCAGGGTAAGTAAGACTCTGCGTCGTCAGAAACAAGATGAGTTCGCGTATGGGATTGCTGCCGGTTGGCTTCGAACAAACATAAACGCAGAGCAGAAATATAGAAGAGTTGAAGAAAAATAAAATATGAATGCAGCTCGGAGGGGATTGGGGGTAAAGGGGTGAAAGACGGGGGGTGACGACCAAGAGGCGCGCGTGTTAATGCGCGCCCGGGGCGGCGGCTCTGGCCGTAAAGCGAGGTTATGTCCCTCGGACTTATTGGGATCCTCTTCATCCCCATAACATTTTTATACGCCTTCCTGGCGCGGCTTTTGCATTCGTTCGCCATCGCGTTAGTGTTCCTGTGTAGGTTTATTCTTTCTCTCTCCCAGGGGAAAAATGAATTTATTGAAACG
>NW_026270744.1:0-1845 GCF_000697945.3 Frankliniella occidentalis | reverse complement strand
GGGCGGGCAGGAGAGAGGCACTACGCCCAATCTCTCCGCCACCCCACCTCGCCCCGCCCGTCGACTGGCTGACCGCACGCCCCAAAGCCGCCTGCGCACGTTTATTTGAAAATTTCCCGCCGGCTGGTCGAAACGAGCGGATGGGAATGGGGGAGGAAAAGGGGGGTGGGAGGGGGGCAGGATAAGAGGAGCGAGCGAAGGAGCAGGCGACCGTTTTGAAAAACAAAGCAGCCCAGCAGCTCCGCACACGTGCTGCCGTCTGCGTCGCGCCCCATTGGTCAGCACGGCCGGGAGGGGGACGGGTGAAAGGGGTGCGGTGACCGCAGTGAGCCTAATAAAAGGATTCCAGGAATAAGTGGCCGCTGTGCGCCTCTCTGGTATGTGCATGTGTGTGAGCGAGAGAGCGAGAGCGAGTGTGTAGGAGTGTGCAATGGCAGCACCCCGCACAAACAAAATAAATAAAAATACTTTGGCGCTCCAGCCTTGTACGCTGTACCTCACCTCGGCGCTCGCTGCACCTGCCCGACCTCTCTGCTCATCCCTCGGCCTCGAACGCTCTCCACGCGCGCCGCCCCCGGCCAGGAGCGTCTCCTTGCGTCTCCTTGCGTCTCCGCCGGGCCTCGCCGCCCCCACCGCCGCCGCTGCCACCGCCTCCTACTCCCCTTTGGGGATGTGCCTGCGCTGAATTCGAAGTAGTAACCGCTGAACGCTGCCGTGACGGCTGGGCTGCTGGCTGGGCCGGGCCTTGTCGTCCTCCTCCACTCACCACCGCGGACGTGCTCGCCGCGCGCTGCTCAGAGAGAGGGGCTCTCCGAGGAGCTCCGTCCGGCCCTCCCCTGTTCCCGCGCGGCGCTCTTCTGACAGGGTACCAGGCAAAGCAAGCAGTAGGAGGGGTTGCTCGCTGCAGGCCAGGCAGGGAGAGCAGGGGCAGAGCGCGGGTCATCCGGGGGGCCCAAGGGCACAAGACTCGCACGCTGCATCCCATTGGCCGGCGGCCAAACAGAGAGAGAGTGAGGGAGAGAGAGAACTCGAACAGCATGTCGCACCGCAACGCGAGGGGGAAATGAGGAACTCCTCGAGAGGACGTTGGTGTTTGCGCGTGCTGCGGGCGGTGCTTGCTGCTTGTACCCGAGGAGGACGCGAGTGCGGCAGTGCGGCTTGGACTGCTGCTGGAACTTGCGGGTGGTCGCGCGCTACTATGCCGCCATAGCTCGCAGCAGCAGCAGCCAGTCCGCTCCACCACGACCAAACTTTCGGTGGCGCCTGCTTGGCCAATGACGCTGTATTGTGTATAATCCTCACCCCCCCCCCCCCCCCCCGTTCTTGTGCACACATAAGCGCCATGGGGGAAGGGATTTCCGCGCGCCGCTGGCGGGCTGCTCGGCTCTGGGGAGTTACAGTGTGGCGACAAAGACATACACTGGGCGGATCATCATCGCACTGCTCGACCCGGGCCTCCCCTCCCCCCCCCTCCACACACACGGTGCCAACCATTGCGCCAAACCCTCGCCGGGGTGCACATGTGTGCTTCCGGCCGGGGGTCCACTTCTTCTCCGATCTCACTCTCCCTTCCCTCTCACTCTCCACACTCGGCGGTTTTTTGTTGTCCTCTCTTTTTCACATCCTCTCCTCCCCACCTCCCCCATTCCTCTCTCACTCTGCTTCCCAAATACCGGAAACGTCCACCCGAAGGTCCGTCTCTATCCATCATCCGGCTGGAGCTGGACCTCGCTCTGCAGTATTAAGATGCGCGCTCAGCAGCAGCCGTCCAGTCAGCGGTTCGAAAAGGGGCCGAGCGGCGCCGGCAGCACAGAGGGGCCAGCGGCGGGAGCGGGGCGGGACGGG
>NW_026270743.1:6124-6391 GCF_000697945.3 Frankliniella occidentalis | reverse complement strand
TGAGCAGCGCCCCCAAGTCGAAGAGGAACCTTGCGACTGCTGCCTCTCTTCTGGGAGGCCAAGGATTTCAGCGTTGTTATTGCAAGAAGCGCTGCGGGCCATTGTGCGGGTGTCGCCGCAGGGGCGTGCTCTGCAATAGTGCCTGCCATGATGGCACAGACTGCACTAATAAGTCCGACGAATTTGACGGCGATGAATTTTGATATTTTGAATCAATAAACCACTTTCTGAATTGAGCAGCGCCCCCAAGTCGAAGAGGAACCTTGC
>NW_026270743.1:0-943 GCF_000697945.3 Frankliniella occidentalis | reverse complement strand
GCCTACATTCCGGCGCGCGTGCGTTCTTACCATCTCGAATGAAATCCATAATTATTTTCATTTGGGACCTCACTGCAGCTTCCTCCATGCTCTCTTGGGTTTTAAAGCACGTCCCTGGTTGTTGTAGTACCGGATGAGGCTGCCTGTGGCCCTGACGGCGTGTCGTTTGCAGCTACAACTGCCAGCAGACAGGGACGTTTTCGAAACGCAAACCCTCTTCCTCCTCAACCCTAGCCCGGGAGGCAGGCAGTAGCCGCCCCAGTGAGAAACGAGATAGGTGTCGAGACAGTATCGCTTCGACAATGAGGAAAGTGGGGGGGGATTCTTGGGAGGGTCCTAGGCAACGGGAGGCAACAGGGAAGGACCAATCATGGAGGCGCCCGACCGTGACCAATTTAATGCAAAGCTTGAAGAAATCCTAAAAGGCAAGCAAGAATCAAACTCATTCTTCATCTCTGATGAAAAATATGTCTCCAGCGAGCAATGCCCCTGCGGGACATACATCCATAAGGCGTGTAGTGTAAGCGGCAAGTGCAACTTGTGCTCCCGGAAGGAGGGGATCGCACAGAATCGCGAGGGGGCCCATGCAGCTCTGTCCAAGCAAGCAGAGCGAATGCTAGCCACGTCGCAGAAGCTCCATAAGCCCGCCGAGGTAGGCGACACCATCACCATGTCAGTGCCGCTGGTTGACCGGGGAAAAGGTGACGCTAGAAACGTTGTCGCCGTGGTGCTGGACAAGACCGATGATGGCTACTACAGGGTTGGAAACCAGGACGGCACAGTTAAAAACTTACTCTCGCGGAACCAATTTGATGTCTCCAAAGAGCGAATCCTACGAACGGAAGATGTGAGCAGCGCCCCCAAGTCGAAGAGGAACCTTGCGACTGCTGCCTCTCTTCTGGGAGGCCAAGGATTTCAGCGTTGTTATTGCAAGAAGCGCTGC
>NW_026270742.1:9162-9908 GCF_000697945.3 Frankliniella occidentalis | reverse complement strand
GGGGGAGGGGCGGCGGGGCTGCTTGCCGATTCCTGGTGGAGAATGCATGGCGCGGGAGGCGTTGGTCTTTATGGGAGCTCATGATCGGGTTCCGCTGGTGCGCCGCCCCCCATGGCCGGAGCCGCCGCCTCCCCTAACGCCCGTCACGTCAAGGAAATCCCGGCGAAATGACGAGAAAACGGGAGAGCGGCGCGGCGGGAATGCGAGCGGGCCATGTGCCGCTACACACTGTGGAGGATTTGTCGGAGCACGGTGCGACCCGCCTCTGCGCCTCGTCCTCGCCGACCTAAACCTTATTGCTAGGGGGCCAGGGGACACAGTCCAACTGATACAAATGGGACGCCAAGTATGTCTCCTACCTAACTTAACCATTCTCCCACCAGACGCATTGTTTTTTCGAGAATCTTTTGCGTTTCAGGGGTATAAAATTTGCGGTTGTCGCCACTTTACTCCCTGGTACACTGCTACGCATATACAAACTTTCAATTCTACCAAAACACTGTCAAAATCGTAGCGGGAGTTAAGTGAAACAATCATCAAGAAACCAGTTTCATCGCAAGTGCGGTACTCTTTAGAGAAGTCGGGTCGTCCTACTCCCAAAATAAGATATAATATTGGCTTAAACATAAAGAACGATTAAGGGATCATGCACAAACAGGGCTCATACCGGTCAGGGAAGTCAGAGAAAAGTCAGGGAGAAAAAAAAAGGTGTCTGGAAGTCAGGGAAAAGTCAGGGAAATTTCATT
>NW_026270742.1:0-397 GCF_000697945.3 Frankliniella occidentalis | reverse complement strand
CCCCCCCCCAGACTGCCTAAACCCCTCAATGGGTTGCAGGGTTGCGCTTTCACGAGCATCCGCAACCTAGAACACTGGGCATTGTATTATACTTACTTCGCACTTCACACTTGTTTGAACGCAAAGCGCGATATTCGCAAAGACCGTAGGTTGACCACTGGACAACAGCTGAAGGCATCCCGTTCGTGAGCCGGTCCCGTTGAAATGACGCTCCGTACAATTCCCGTAAATGAAATAATATTTGAATAATATACTAATAACGCGATTTTATCGGCGTGGACGTGAATCACGTGACGTATCCATCACGGCGGCGACGTGTGAGATGGGACATCCATTACGCGATACGACGTGTCGCCCCGTGCACGGCCGCGCGCTCCAACAGCGGCGCGGCGAGCGG
>NW_026270741.1:2254-3162 GCF_000697945.3 Frankliniella occidentalis | reverse complement strand
GAGCAAATGCAATGTCTGCTTCAGTTGATTGGGGATAATCTACCAGAACGAGCACTAAAGCTAATCCAGATAAGCATTAGCTGCCCTAGCTAATTCTTGCACACAGGAGTCAATTATTAGCTCCGGTAGCTTAAAAGTTGCTTGTCACGATATCAGCAAACATATCAGCTATGCGAACTTACATATTTTTTTCCGTGTGTAGCCGTTCCAATCTGCTATACTTGAGTATACCTAATGTATACTTTTTAGAAAAGTATACCCAAAAGTGTTATTTGGATATACTTATTTCCCATGCGGGCCCAAAGCAAGCGTCCCCTCTTATAGGAAATGTATATAACAACTGAACGTTAAGCGCCACGTGTGGGCGAATGAGCAGGAGGTGCGGCGGGCATGGTGAGGCGAGGCGCTTATGTGCGCGTACCTTCCGTATGCCGCCCACGTAGCCTTGTAGCCGCCTCGGGGCCGGGCCGGGCGCGGGGTGTGGAGGGAGGGAGTCACAGGGGAGGGAGCAGTTCACGGAACCACCCCCCAGGTGAGAGCTGTAACTACCGCCTGTACCAGGGAGAGAGGTCACAAAAGCCGGCCACGCGACAGTATCTTATTTATAAATTGTTCGCAGCACCGCCGCTCCCCCGGTGTGGCTGTTTAAAACTGAACCAGTCCTCCCCCGTGCCTTTGCGGCGTTACCGATGCGGGGCGGGGCGGGGCGGGGCGGGGCTGAGCGCTCCGGCATCGAGTTAAAAGATGGGAGTGGATTACATATCCTCTTACCCCGCCTGTGCGTGCCGCTGCTGCCGCCGTCGCGAAAGAGCATGGCTCTTTCTTTCCCACCACTCTCTTTCGCTTTTGTGCTCTCTCTCTCTCTCTCTCTCTCTCTCTCTCTCTCTCTCTCTCTCTCTCTCTCTCTC